>NC_091162.1:42968450-43180950 GCF_040958095.1 Procambarus clarkii | reverse complement strand
TTTACTTGAACAAATATCAGAGCATAGTCAGTGAGTTATAGAATAATAAGAGTGTGGTATTTCATTGTATAACAAGAGATAGTCCATGGAAGCGAAAATAGACGTAGTTTTTCACAAAATAACGTCCAAAAACAGCCGTAGAGTCAAACGGCAAATGTTGACGTTCTTTTTAAGAGGACAGGTTGGATAATGAGTAGAGTTGACGGCCTTACCCAGGAGATGGGGTACAATGAGAGTCAGGCAGAGCGATTACCTAAGCAGTTGTTCTGTAGAACGTTACCTCCTACTATGGGGCCGTTTATATCTGCGGAGGGAGCGTTGTTAAGTTTTAAGGAACTCGTCCAACATGCCGCCACAGTCTTAAACATGGAGATGTGAACAGAGAGGACTGGGGCTCAGTCGTCCCCATACGTTGAGTCGGTACGCAAAGGCGAGGGGGAAATGATGAATAACTGTGGCGCGGGTTCGTCAGGCAGGAAGCCGATCACTGCTGCACGTTCGGCCACCATGCGCGGGGTACCAACAAGGAACCGCGGGCGTGTTACTCATGCGGGAAGCGCAGACACCTACAGAGGGATTGTCCAGATTTTCGAACGAAAGAATGAAAGAAGGCCCTTAGTGATGGTAGGCCTACCTTTGAAGTGAAAGTGGAAGGTGTGAGATTGACAGTTTTTGTTTATACTGGAAGCCAGGCAACTCTAATTAAAAAGTCAGCCTTCAGCGATTTTAAATATGCACATCTCCAACATAGCCGAAAGACATTAACAGCGGTCAATGGGGAAAAGATTGAGATCGTAGGTCAAGGTACAGTTAACTTTGAAATTGATGGGGAATTGCAGCCTCACACATGTACGATCGTAGAGAACCTTGATTTCCCTGGTCACATCTTAATGGGGACTGACTTTCTGTCTCGGTTTGATTACTCCTTGTCTGCTCAGAAAAGGGCTAGGAACTGCAGGTTGCAGTTGGGACAGACTTCCTACCCAGTGGAGATGATCGACCATCCCCCTGTTGTAGCTTCAATTAAGAGGAAGCAGAAGTATAATGCGCACTATCCAAAATTGATTTTTAAGTCTCTTCCAGACACAGTTAAGAGGTCATGTGCATTGCATGCATTGACCAAACAAAGTTGCCCACCACATTCTGTTAAATTTATTAAAGTAGCCGTGGGACGTCACATACAACCAGGTACCACCCTTCAGGTGGCTGGGAGATGTCATCATCATTTAATTGTAGTGCTCGATAAAGGTGCACTCATTCCAGTTGTCAATCTTTCACACAAGACGTTTCGCTTCAGGGCAGGTGATAGGGTATCTCAGGGAACTATGGTGGAGGACACAGAAATCTTTCACCATGAGTCAGCTGAGACGCCAACCATCACAGCACGATGTAGTGCATTAAACATGACAGAAAATACAACACCATAAAAATTACAGTATGAGACGAAAAATGTTGCACGTAACGTAGAAGATGTAGAGAAGTTAATTTCGGTACTGGATTTGCAACATGTTCCACAGGCAGATAGGAAGTTACTGAGAGGAGTTTTGCGAAAATTTCCTAAATTGTTTGAGACAGAGGATGACCAGATTGGTCTCCTCGATAAGATTGAGCACACCATTCCAACTGGTGATCATTTGCCCGTGTACACAAGACAGTGGAGGTTGCCGGAACAGGCAAAGAATATTATCAGGGAGGAGTGCCAGAAGATGTTGAGGCAGGGCGTGATAGAGCCTAGTACGTCACCGTCCTGTTGTGTTAGTTCGTAAACCGGACGGTAGTTATCGGATCCTCTTCACGGCCCTTGTGGATTTGTTCATCGGACGGTAGTTATCACTTCTGTGTTGACTACCGGAAGGTAAACGAAATAACTAAGGGAGATGTGTATCCATTGCCCCGAATACAGGAGATAATCGATCAATTTGGTGCTGCAAAATATTTCTCAACTCTTATCGCGTAATCAGCGTATTGGGCGATTCCGGTGGCGGAACAAGACAGGGATAAACAGTATTCTCGGGTGGTAGGCACTCTTATCAATTCCGTAGGATGCCGTTTGATTTAAAGACAGCATCCTCGTCGTTTCAGAGGGGCATTAATTTCATCTTAAACCCGGTCCTAGGTAGGCATTCATTAGCGTACCTGGATGATGATGTGATATATTCCAGGACGTTTGAGGAACACCTACAGGACTTAACTGAGACTTTGACTTTATTAGATCGGGCAGGTTTCAAGCTTAACATTCAGAAATGCACAGTGGCGGCCCAGAAATTCACATTTCTGGGGTTCCAGGTGTGCCCAGACGGTATTCGACCTGACCCAGACTCTTGGCGCGCCATTGCTGACATGCCTACTCCAAGGACAGCAAAAGACGTGCGTAGGTTTTTGGGAGCGGCCGGATATTTTCGTCGTCATATTGAAGGTCTCGCTGGCATTTCAGCACCCTTGACTGATCTGACAAAGAAAAATGCGAAGTTTGTTTGGAAATCTGAATATGACAAAGCCTATCGGAAACTGAAGGACCAACTAATTACGACACCGGTACTGGCCATTCCTGATTTCGATAAAGAGTGGGAGGTGCACACTGATGCCAGCGGTATAGCTATTGGCGGGTGCTTAATTCAGCGAGATGCGGATAATTTACCCTATCCGGTGGCCTATTTCAGTAGAAAGATCAAGGGACCTGAAGTTCGTTATTCGGCCACGGATCGGGAGGCACTGGCAGTAGTAGAGTCTGTTAGGTATTTCGAGCCTTACCTATTTCAGGGTCATTTCGTAATTTACACAGACCATCGAGCGTTAACACACATATTTAAAAAGCACACTAAATGCCCACGAATGTCACGCTGGTCCCACGAACTTTCGGCCCACTCATTCCAGATTTTGTATAAGCCTGGTCCAGCACATGTTGTGCCAGATACTTTGAGTAGAAATATCGCGTCAGTTAAAATTAACCAAAATATTGAAACCATTCCATCAGATAAAATGAGAGAATACCAGATGAGCGAGCCTAGGTGGAAAGAGATTATTGAGTATTTGGAAGGAGGAAAATACCCTAAAAAGAACAGAAAATTACCTATTCATGATTTTGAAATAAAACAGGGCGTCCTGTATTACGTGAATAGCCAGGAAGATAGGGCAGTATTCCAGCTAGTTATTCCTGACGCGTTATGGTCATCGGCGTTAAAGCTTGCACATGCATCTAAAGTTGCAGAGCATCCGGGGGTCTTTAAAACCCACTTAAAGGCAAAGTCTCTATTTTATTTCCCAAGGTTACTTTCTGAGGTAATCCAATACGTGAAGTCGTGCCCTCGTTGCCAGAGGAGGAAAGGAACCCTTAAGGTACAAGCCCCACTTCAGGAATTTCCTGAAATTCGTCAGCCTTTAGATAGGGTGGGGGCCGTTTTGATTTACATCACAGTCATTCAGGGAACAGATACGTGTTGGTGCTGGTTGACCATCTGTCTAGGTACACTACACTAGTTGCATTACCTCAGAAGGATTCTCGTACGGTTGCAGATGCGTTCTTGCGTAGGTTCGTTACTGTATTCGGGCACCTAAAGTTTTAGTCTCTGACCGGGGTCTTGAATTCAATGGAAATATATTTAGGGAAGTTTGTAGAATTTTGGAGACAACTTCGGCGTTTACAACAGCCTACCACCCACAAGCAAGCGGCATGACAGAACGTACTAATCGTTCAGTCAAGGATATGCTTGCAATCCTTGCTGAACATGATGCAAACTCTTGGGATGAACACCTACCCTATGTTCAATTAGTCTTCAATACTGCCATCCACCAATTGATTAACACCCAACCCGTTCATTTGTTTACTGGTAATTCATGCAATTTTCCCTCAGGTCTGCTTAACAATATTGCATATGGGGAGGACTATCCTTCAGAAGTCTCTTGGAAAAATGTGAAATGCATGGAATATTGCGGCTGAAGCGTCCAAGAGAGCACGGACTCGTTATACTCATTTTTATGACAAGAAAGTGCGCCCTCTTTAGCTGAAAGAAGGAAGCCTCGTGTTGAGAGTGAATGTGGCTGCGCCCGTCAATCAGAGCAGGAAACTAGCTCCTAGGTGGCGAGGTCCGTATAGAGTAGTTAAAAGAGCGGGGCCGGTTAATCTTGTCATAAAAGGTGTATTCGAGGACCAGGTGGAAAGGACAGTTCATATAAATAAATTAAAACAATATCACGCTAGAGAGCAAACAGAACTGCCTTCAGCGGGTCTAGTTCCTGACTCAGCAGTGTTGACTCATGGCTTAACCGACGAGTCAGGGGATGAGGATGATGTCGGAAAATCCGACACCATTTAATAATCATACAGACAGATAATATTTGCTGCTGTATTACCAACAAGTAACCCATAGAAAACGTAACTTGTAGTGGAATTACCGTCTATAGAAAACGGGATATCATCACCACATACTATTATAATTCACCAGCTATTTTGCTGGGAATTATTCTTAAATACATTAGTCTTTGGACTTTACCATCATAAAACATCTTATATAAATTAACTTAATTATCAATATTAAAGTAGAGTAAATGTGACCCTTCTATCACGTTCTGAAATCTGGACAATGTAAGCCAGGCGTCAGAGTGGGGAAGGAGGGAGCCATTGTTGTGTCACCTCCGAGACGTGTGGAGTAAATTTGGCTCCTATCATATCTGGACAATGTCGGCCAGACGTCAATAGAATGGAGTGTTAGATGCAGCCATTGTTTTATATTGAGACCAGAGGCTCACACGGGAGCAAATTCGGCTCCTGTTAAATTTACTTGGACGTGGTGTTATGGAAACCAAAGGTGTACCATTTTTCAACACGCTGTCTACATATCAAGTTAAGTGTCTATCCGAAACCCGTTTATCATTCATTTATGGCCATTAATGTCAGGATATAGGGTGACCCGGTTAGATCACGTGGAAGCCTCAAACTAAAGGTAATTAAGCCAGGTCTTCAATGTTCCATGTACTGTATAGTGTTTTCTCTGATATAGCTTGTCATATATAGGATTCTGGCTTCACAGCTAGCGCACTTTTGACAGGTCAAGACGAGGATGCAAGATTTTGTGCACCAGTTACTGGGTGATATGGAAGCTACCTCAAAGAGGATAATTTGGTGTCTACACCCTAGTTATACCTGGTGGACTAACCTGCTGTACTATAAGATAAGGAACCTCTTCAATGTATGTAGTTAATTTTGTAGTTTGATTGGCTGCATATATATATAAACTAATAAACCCCCCCTAATGTGTAGAGGATCGATTTGTGAGATTATGAGATTATTGCAGAAATACAGTCCACTTATCATTATACAAATTGCTATCGAAGTATATAAATTAACGTAAATATAAATTCATATAAATTAAATAAATATAAATCTCACAGGTCGGTTCCCACATTATTTGGACCTTCGATACCGGAATATTCGGTCCTTTGAACCCACATTTGGTCATCTTAGTACCGGATGAACCAGTTAACCAGTGGATTCATTAAATATACTAGTGCAGTGTTATTTAAACAAAGCCAGCAGTCAAGACGGCAGCGTAGCCTCGAGGGAGCTCAGGAGCCTCCCTCAGCCCAGTTCAGCTTCGTCAGCGGTTTCATGCACACCCACAGATATTTGGTGGCGTGTTATTTCGTGAAATGACAGCGCTAATATAGAATCCAGCCAAATTAGTGACTGTGTCTTCGCGAGATTGTTCACGGATTTCGTGGTGTTACATTTCGCGAGAGATTATCTACGAATTTTGTGGAGTTTATTTCGCGAGGTCACTAATAATATTTAATACTTCTTGATAATATTAGAAGTTTCATAGAGGCTAATTAAGAGGCTATTATCAATAATTGTGTATATTATTTCTCCAAAATAGAGAATTATTTAATATATATTGCACTAGTGATCACAGTATAATATTTACTAATTGCCAACCCACAACAGGGTAGGATATTACCATTGACTAGTTGAACTATTATCGTTCATCCTAGTCCCATTATTACCATAGTCAGTTGTACTATATTGATTAACCTAACACCATTAATGAATGGTCCAGACCCTATTTTGGGTGTAATTTTTATCAACTCGAGTTGAGTTGTATATATAATAAATTACTTATGATCATTACACCTTTGAGTGATTAATTAGTGTCTCTACCATCCTAGGGTGATATAGAAGAGCTAACCTAAAGGTACTTCCAGTGACACTGGTTTATCACTCAAATCATTAGTGTGGATGATTGTATATATATAATGTGTATTAATTTTAAGTGCTAACCTCTAGTAGAGGTAGGATTATTGCCTAGTGAGTTCAGAATTTACCCTAGGCTACCATTAGTGTTTGTTCAGTATTATGAGCAGCCCAAGTACAAGCCCCACAAGGCTTCACCAACTAGCCAGGATGGATAATGCAGGGAGAATGAAAAGAACCCTTGCAGGTCTTAAAGGCCACTTAACAAGACAGATCAAGAAATGTGAAGATTTGTCACAACAATCTCAAGTTGATTATGCTGACCTGGAAAGCTATTATCAAGCAGCTGCAGGTAAATTTGAGCAAATCAAATGCCAAATGGCTGTCCTTGTAGGGACAGACTATTGCCATCGATTCATCGGTAGCCCTACTAAATATCAGGGTATAACCATGTTAAACTCTGCAGGAGGTAAATTACTCTTAGGCCCAGTATCAAGCCTGAGGAGACCTATGCCTGCAGATAAACAATACCAGTAGAGATCTAAATTTGTCAGCTGATTATATTTCTCCAGTAGCATTATACTAAGGAGATTACAGCTGACTATAGTAACAGAGGTTGATGTTAGTATCATCATTTAAAGCTGGAGATGAGTTCATGAGGCCTCAGTGGCAAATCAGTGAACAGTAGCCTAAAACAGCTACAAGTCACTGCGACCAATGTCACTGAACCCACTGCAGTCTCAGAACCATACTTTACTTTAATGATGAGCTATTCAATCTTCTGAATCAATTAACTAAATTAAACCCTAATAAATCTGATGACTGATTTGATACATTTATTATTTAATCAAGATGTATTCCATGGGCCTCAGTGTTTATATATCAGTGACCAGTTACCTGAACAAACTTCAAGTTATATCTAATGTCACTGATCTCACTGCAGTCCCTGAATCATACTTGACTGTAGTACTTGATCACATCCAGTCTTCTGGGTTAAATAATATGTAATAAGGCTTGAATATTAGCCTTTCAAGAGTTGACAGGGAAATGAAATCGCATTAGACTTCTAACCCTTGCAACTCTAGTACGGGACATCCGTCCTGTACGAACAGACGCACAAATGTGTGCTTACTAACTACTAACATCAAATTAATCTAATAATTCGAAGGAGGAGTATCGGTGTTCGTCTGTTCTAAATAGGACTTCGACCCGTGAGCAGCCCCCTGGGGAATTATGTCGGAAAATCCGACACCATTTAATAATCATACAGACAGATAATATTTGCTGCTGTATTACCAACAAGTAACCCATAGAAAACGTAACTTGTAGTGGAATTACCGTCTATAGAAAACGGGATATCATCACCACATACTATTATAATTCACCAGCTATTTTGCTGGGAATTATTCTTAAATACATTAGTCTTTGGACTTTACCATCATAAAACATCTTATATAAATTAACTTAATTATCAATATTAAAGTAGAGTAAATGTGACCCTTCTATCACGTTCTGAAATCTGGACAATGTAAGCCAGGCGTCAGAGTGGGGAAGGAGGGAGCCATTGTTGTGTCACCTCCGAGATGTGTGGAGTAAATTTGGCTCCTATCATATCTGGACAATGTCGGCCAGACGTCAATAGAATGGAGTGTTAGATGCAGCCATTGTTTTATATTGAGACCAGAGGCTCACACGGGAGCAAATTCGGCTCCTGTTAAATTTACTTGGACGTGGTGTTATGGAAACCAAAGGTGTACCATTTTTCAACACGCTGTCTACATATCAAGTTAAGTGTCTATCCGAAACCCGTTTATCATTCATTTATGGCCATTAATGTCAGGATATAGGGTGACCCGGTTAGATCACGTGGAAGCCTCAAACTAAAGGTAATTAAGCCAGGTCTTCAATGTTCCATGTACTGTATAGTGTTTTCTCTGATATAGCTTGTCATATATAGGATTCTGGCTTCACAGCTAGCGCACTTTTGACAGGTCAAGACGAGGATGCAAGATTTTGTGCACCAGTTACTGGGTGATATGGAAGCTACCTCAAAGAGGATAATTTGGTGTCTACACCCTAGTTATACCTGGTGGACTAACCTGCTGTACTATAAGATAAGGAACCTCTTCAATGTATGTAGTTAATTTTGTAGTTTGATTGGCTGCATATATATATAAACTAATAAACCCCCCCTAATGTGTAGAGGATCGATTTGTGAGATTATGAGATTATTGCAGAAATACAGTCCACTTATCATTATACAAATTGCTATCGAAGTATATAAATTAACGTAAATATAAATTCATATAAATTAAATAAATATAAATCTCACAGGTCGGTTCCCACAGATGACCCTTTGTCATCGCTCATCAGTGGTCAGGTACAGTCTCGTCACCCCATGGTAACGAGATCTCGCACTATACAGTAACAGTAAAGTAACTTCCTTTGGTTAGTATATATTAGTATTCATTAGATTTTCCTGTAGAGGCAATGATGTGAATTATTACTTATACTTAACTCGGGTAGCAGCTTTTACCGTGCTCTGGGGTTCCAACACCATCAAACTCAGAGTAATATCTATGCTTCCGCTGTGTTGTGTCTGTCTGTTCCCAGGTCTGATTGGTACACCAAACCAGTTGTTCCAGCCACATGTGAACCCTTGTCTGTGAAGACCGAGGGGGGGAGGCACGTTACACAAAGCCCTCCCCCACCAGACCCAGTAACCCATACATCAGTTACTTTGGGGTGGGTGACTGTCCAAAAGTCACCCGGCCGACGCCTCACGTCACTAACGAGGTTGTCAGGGCCAGCGAGCTGTCCACATTGCAGCAGTCACCGGATGTCAACGTATAACACTGGGGGTAGCTGTCTCGAGGTCACCACTACCCACCTGCTGCGTCGTCAAGATTGCAGCCACACCAGCAGTGATGGAGGAGAGGTCAAGAGAATGGCGAGCCAGTAGCAGTACTCAAGAGTTTTCGCCGGAAGATTAATGATTACGTCGTCTGAAGTAACAAGAAAGTGGAACTAAGGCGGTCACAGGTGGAAGGCACGGTCTCCCTACAGAGTACCGGGACTCGCCAATAGAAGGCTGCAAAATTGCCTCCTTTGGCCTAAAGTCGGCGGTACGAGGGTATACACAGTTGGTGTTTACGGCCTAGTAACCTGGTGACATCAAGAAACGCCTGAGACGACGTGAGCAATGATGGAAGACGGGATTCATCTGTTCTGCAAACAAGGAACCCGCCTCAACGACCCTGACACCACTACTGTCACGAGACACCGTTGGTACGTCCAGTCCTGCTCGGCTGTGGTCATCTGCACCGTCAAGTTTTTCATCAAGACTGCCGTGTGAACTGTGTTTGCTATGAAGATGTGTGGACTGTTGGGAGCCAGGTCAATGGTCCAGTGACAGTATTATCCAGCTGTCATTTGGCGCTCAGCTCTGCTACACTCTGTCGTCATTCAAGGGGATTGGAGTACAAGAGGACCAGGTATCGACATTTACGCATGGAAGAAGCAAGATCGACACCGTCATCATCGTCATCGACTACATTCAGCGTCCATCAGCATCGTTTTTTTTTAAATATTCAATATGAACAATTGGTGAAAAGATAAAATTGGCTCTGAACATCTTTATAAAGCAGATCTGGACACTTGTTTAAATGTTGAAAAAGAGATTTAGAATCAAAATACTTTTGTTTAAATGTTGAAAAACAGATTTAAAATAAATATTATTCTGGTATAGTGATATATGAAAATTCTTCTCTATAAATTGGTCAGTAATTAAAATCCAAGCCTCCTGTGTGATTGTCTAAGCCTAGAACAAACGGTTATGAAAAATTATGTTGTGCTATTTTTTCAGAATGTTTGAACACAGGAGAGGCGGACCAATAAAAACATTGACACTCTTAAAGTGAGTGCGGACACTTGGCTGTACAGGCAGCTGTAACCTGTGATATAGTTATGACAGAAGTTTTTTTTTAATTTTTAGATATATGTCAGAAGGGAGCCGGTCGGCCGAGCGGACAGCACGCTGGACTTGTGATCCTGTGGTCCTGGGTTCGATCCCAGGCGCCGGCGAGAAACAATGGGCAGAGTTTCTTTCACCCTATGCCCCTGTTACCTAGCAGTAAAATAGGTACCTGGGTGTTAGTCAGCTGTCACGGGCTGCTTCCTGGGAGTGGAGGCCTGGTCGAGGACCGGGCCGCGGGGACACTAAAAAGCCCCGAAATCATCTCAAGATAACCTCAAGATATGTAATAAAAACTACATTTGTTTATATTAGCAGAATGTCAAGGATGACATTGATTGGGGAGTGGTTAGTACACGGATGTGAACTTCGTAGAGTTCAGTGGTACGCTCCCAGGTGACTGAAAGTTCAGTCTGTAGTTATAATTTTTATTTTTTTTTTTAATGTTTTGAATTGTGTGTGCACGGCTCTAGGGAACACACGAGGTTGGCTAATGAAGAGCCAAGGAATTGTAATAGCTAGCTTTGCTGTTAGATTAGGGATATTTTATTTAGCTATGTCAGTTAAGTGTAGGATGAATGTTTCCAGATGTTGGAGGAGTGCTGTCAGTTGACAGCCGGGGGTTTGCTGAATTTGGAAATGTTTATTCAGGATGTTTGCTGGACGATCTGATGATTGTCATTTTTCTTAGATAGGTTAGCTTTTGTTTGAGGCATGAGTTTATTGATTTATATTAAGGATTTGGATACTAAACCTCATTTTTATTCTATAATAAAAACAAGGTTTACTAAGTTACTGGGGCGGTGGGGTTGTAACAAGCTAGGTTTGTTGTTGGGAATTATTCAGTATGGTTTCTCATAGACTATGGGGGTGGAAAGTTTGGAGTCAGGCGGTACTGACCTGACCCAAGCAGGAAAGGTCATCTCTCCTGGGATTAGCGTTTAAGATTACAAAATGGCCGGAGCCTTTGTCTTAAGCAACGTATAATGAATTATTTTACAGAATTCAGTAATTTAGAGAAATTCAAGTCTTCATTCAAATTGTATTCAATAGTATTACTGTTCAAAGTATCAAGAGTATTCCCAATTGCCGAAACAATGAGTAAGTCACCGTCAGTGACGTCACTAGCCAAGGACTAGTATCTGATGCGGAGCAATTTTGGCGACCCGGGGTCAAGGGTCACCAAAGCCTTCCACATTTAGTAATTCTCAAAGGTCAAATAGCCATATTGTAATTGGAAATAGCTTTTCCCTAAGATGACTGCAATTACCTTCAGTTTAAAAGAGTCCAACCATCTGGGTTGTTCAGGGCAACAGAGATTAGTTGTTCAGCTTGTAAACCAGTAACCTTGCGTAGGAATACCCCTCTGGCTTCAGTGAGGAAGGCAGAGCGAGGTAGAATTAGTGTGGGCCGGTCAACGATTCGAAAAGGTCATCCACTCTCACCCTCTCCCAAAATTGATCAGTAGAATAACAGCTGGTCGCATTACAAAGTATAGTTTGCTACAGTTTTGTATAGGGAAATAGTTCATCTCATGCCTCGTTAGGGAGCGTTAAGATATAGGGAGTGATTTTATTTAGTTTTTTCAGACTCTGCTGTAATAAACTAATTATCTGGTTATTTGCATTTTATTATTTCCATGTTATGTGTTTCTCATGTCCTTGTCACGTGGTCTCCACGAGTCTGAATTTTGGTTGGGCCGAAAGCCTAACAAAGCGTAAGAGATCAGTTAACCCCTTTTTTGCTATAATTCCCACACTTAACGTAGATTCTTCCCTCCTTTTCCAAGTAATTCGGGATCACGCCCCAAGGTGTTAATGAGTGATTAATCGGTCCAGACTCTGGTTAATTGATGCTTCTTGGTAATGGTCTGGTGGTGGTAGCAGAAAGAGATTCTTGAGTTTGCTAGGAGTCTAGAACCACGTCACGAGGCTGTAGAAACACACTACAGGACCCAGGTATACTAACACTCTTCAGGATCCAGCTGTACTAACATAGTACAGGATCCAGTTGAACTAACACTCTACATGACCTAGATGTACTAACACACTACAGGACCCAGATGTACTAACACACTACAGGACCCAAGTGTACTAACAAACTGCAGGTCCCAGCTCTATTAACACACTACAGGACCCAGATGTACTAACACACTACAGGACCCATATGTACTAACACACTACAGGACCCAGATGTACTAACACATGTTACGGTGCCCTCTCCTATTTCTCTCGTTTGCCGGCTTAAAGAGTCATATCAGCTCTCCCTACTGATTCTCTGAGGTTCAGGGAGTCTAATGACATATGTGGCGACCAGACCGGCTGCCATTTAATGGAAGGAGGTTATATTATAAGTTGTAAATAAAGGAAAATTGGCGCCCTGTTATAAAATGAAACAGTATCCCCTACGGCAGATATGACCTTTTGGAAGGGAGACAAGCCGATCGCGGATTGGCCGACGTAGGTCGCAAGCGACAAATCAGGGCCCGCCATGACGTCACCGAGTGCCCCGGGCGGCGCCAACGTCAGAGTTGTACTGACCGTGGAAGCGACAGGACGCGCCTCGGTCTGCTCTCAGGGATTGGAGGCTCTGCAAGCCTTGTTCAGTGGATTGAGCTGGCTGTCGCAGCCATCATAGTTATTGGAGACCCTGCGCTTCTGGGAAGCCAAAGAGGAACCAAGTTCAGTGAGCAGAGAAGTGCCAAACTTGGAAAATAGTCGGCGACGACGCTGGGCGGCGCCGCTGGCTGGACGTTGAGGTCTGGAAGGTGGGCGAGCAAGCCTAGCTGTGACTGGGGTCACATCCACTGAGAATCTTGGAAGGACGACACCGTGCCTAGGACAAGGAGCGACGCCCTGTGGGAGAGGCGAGTGTGGGGAAAAATAGTGATTAGCTCAGCGCCCATCGATGAACCAGGATTGGGGCAGCTGAATCTCAGGGATTGGAACGGCGACGACACGAAGGCTTCACGACACCTGAGGACCTGTGGAACGCCCTGGATCGTCGAGGATCGACCCAAGGAAGCGTGGGAACCTCACACCATCGAGGGACAGGCGTCGTGAGCCAGGAGTGTAAGGTAGATCATTTTTCCCTCCCATTACCCCTTGTATGAGTAGGCTAGTTAGGCCACAATATTTACTCGTGTATGTGGCAGCAAGACTTTATTACTTTAATAGTAGAGTAGGCTGCAAGGCAGCTTGTGTCCAGGACTGTCAGAGAGGACAGTGTGTATGGATGGCAGGACAGTGAAGAAGAGGTGCCGACGTGGTGAAGAGGCCCTCCTGTGAGAGTGTGAGACTCCTGTCTTCCTGCCCAGTTGAAGGAGTGTTGGATGGTCGTGGAAGAAGAGGCTGACGATCTCCAGGCTCATTATCCATATTCCATATTCATGTATTACTTGTGATTGTGTGTGTGCGTTCATGTAATTTGCATCAGTAAATCCACACATTTTATTACTGTGTTTGAGTGTGCCTCCATTTATGATAATTCTCTATGAGCATACATTTCTGGCTACAAACGATATATAATACACCCACTGAACTGCATTGCTGGGGTGCAGATATAATAACCCAGCTGGCGACCTTGCTAAGAGGAAGATAGAGAAGACAGGCGGGAAAGGAGTTCCCGCAACCTTTTTTTGTCTGGCAGGCAAGACTCAGGGAGGTTATGGTTATAGGTAAGCCTGAGTCTTCCTTCACTCCCCCACGGGTCTAGGCCGGAACTGTTAACAGCAGTTTCCCCGTGTTTGACTGAAGGGCTTCCAGGGTGAATCAGTGGCACCCCCTTTGTGGTGGAAGCAAAGACCTGCGGAGGTGGGCATTGTTGGTCCTATCTTGTGTGACCAAGGAGACTCCGGTGAATCCCGGGAGTCGGAGGGGCTGAGTATTTGGGCCTTTTGGGCCCCTAGCAGTTAAGTGTTAGCAGAGCCCCGGACCGCCCACCCCCCACGTGACAAGAGAACTGGCGACCTTGCCAGGATTCGAACCCCAGTAGCCAAGAACTGGGAACTTCGCCAGGAAGCGTGGATCAAGCTACAGTGTGGACCAAATTGCAAGACAAGTGTTGCCAGGGTACTAATACAGTGTGGCCAGTGAATTCGGTGGTACTGTTACTCAACCAGCTAAGGGACTGAAACGGTGAAATTAGTGCCTACTAACTTGTCTGTGCTGTCGTGTATGCTCAATGATATAGAGATGGAGGAAGACAAAGTAAAGAAATTTATTGACACAAGGGACGAGAGAATTTTGGAAGGGTGTACCAAGGCCCAGCTCCAACAAGTGGCAAACCACTTTGGGATCAGGTTGAGGACGACTAACATAGCGGAGCGAAGGATAGAGATCATGGCACAGCTCACAGCTCGAGAGGAAGCGACGGGAGAGGAGCCATCTCAAGAGGAGCCGTCCCGAGGAGAGCCGTCGCAAGGTGAACCGTCCCGACTAGGGCCACCCCAAGCGCCTACCAGTGTGGAGAGAATTCACAGTGAACATGGGAGCAGTGGAAGGTCCAGCTGTAGTAAGAGGAGCCTGCAACTGGAAATAATGAAGATGCAACTGGAAGCCCAGCTGCGACGAGAGGAAAGAGAAGCGCAAATGCAGCGAGAGGAACGTGCAGCTGAGCTGCAGCGAGGTGAGCGAGAAGCACGGCTGCAGCTGCAGCGAGAGGAGCGAGAAGCTCGGCTGCAGCGAGAAGAAGGAGAGAGACAACTGCGACTGGAGGAGATAAAGGCAAAGAAAGAAGTCGAATTGCGTCGCGTTGAACGTGGTCTGCCCTCACTACCTGCACGGCGGGATGACCTCAAGGTAAGGGAACGTGACTTACCTACGTTCGAACCACAAGAAGCTGAGGCGTTCTTCGAACACTTTGAACGGATAGCAACTCTGAAGGAGTGGCCGGAAGATGATTGGGCTGCTCTAGTCCAGGGCAGGTTGACTGGTGAGGCCCGGGAAGCCTATAACATGCTGGACCTAGAGGAGTGTACTAGTTATGACGCGATTAAGAAAGCGGTTCTCCACTCATTCCGGCTGACTCCGGAGATGTACCGGAAGCGGTTCAGAGAGTGTACAAGAGCGTCGGGAAAGACTTACGCCGAGACCGCCAGGGATATGGAACGGAAATTCCTACGATGGTTGAAGGCGGAGGAAGCGGAGTCGGTGGATGATGTTAAACGACTGATAGTGATGGAGAAGTTCATGTCGGTGCTCCATCCTGAGTTGCGAGTAAGGGTGAGAGAAGCAGGTATTAAGGACCTGAAGGCTGCAGCGGACCGAGCCGACATGCTGGAGGAGGCACTACATATCAGGAGGGAGGGGCCGCCCAGACACTCGCCTTACCCAAGGTCGGGAGGGAACTTTAGGAGTTCAGGAGGAGCGAGGACGAGTGGAGACTCTCCCAAGAGTAGTGTGCCCGATGAAGTAACGTGGTTCAAGAGCTCAAGAGACGCGGGGAGGAAGCCCCAAGCTGTGAGCTGTGGACCTAACTCGGGAGCAAGTGCTGCAGTCCCGGATACGACGACAGGGAGTCCAAGGAGGACCCAGGGGACGTCTGCAAGTGGTACCGCCAGAGTGACTGGCGAGTGGCCGCCCAGGGGAGGTGGCCGATGCTACAACTGTGGTGTGAGAGGACATTATGCCCGCGAGTGTGAGGAGCACCAAAGGAATGTAGGATTAATGTTGGAAGAGGAGAGAGTGTTTGTTCACACCCCATATTATAGTGGACCCAACGTGAATGGTTGGGAAATGAAGTTGGGTGAACATCCCTTCGTTTTCGGGGCCAACGTGAAATTTGGAAGGTCAGACCCAGTGGAGGTTGCCGTGCTTCGGGATACGGGTGCTGACATAAGTATGGTAACCAGGAGTATTCTCCCCAAGGAATTTAATGATTCACCTGTGGGAGTGGTGAGGATACGCAGTGTGGGGGAGGAATACAGGTTGCCACTTCACGAAGTACAGCTGATTGCCGACTGCGGAGTCGAGAAAGCTATAGTAGCTGTAGCCCCTAAGTTGCCCCTAGAGCATGTACAGATGGTGCTGGGTAATGACCTCGGAGGAGGCAGGATACAACCCGATTGGGCCAGGAGTGCCTATGTTTCAAGCAGCGGTACAACCCTGCCAGGTGAGGTATCCGTCGCTCCAAATAATAGTGAGGAAGCCGACTTCGCCAGGGGAAACGTTGCCAGAGACGACGACAACGAGGGCGAGAGTGCAGAGAGGTCGTCGGAGGTTGTGGAAAACCCCGACGGGGACCTCCGACTAAGCCTGATGATGCGTATGGAGGAGTGGCGAGGAGCAGCTGTACAAACGCCTGGGGCGGTGAAGAGGCTGCAGACCGCACTCCCTCCATACAGAAACGTGAATAAAGTAAGCTCAGTGGATGAGCGAACGGCAGTGAGGGGCAGAGTGGAGGAGCCACGACGCAATGCCACCCTATGCCGGCCAGATGAATAGTGGTAGGTGCAAGATGAACCACCATAGTGAGGGGAGCCACAGGGAGGTGGATGAGCCCAACCACGAACCGAAGAAGACGTCTGCAGGGAAGAGAATCTCATGGAGGAGTGAAGATGTTCGTCGGGAACGAAGGAGCGAGTGGTATAGGAAAGGCAATACGAAGAAAGCAGGGAATAGGTACACCCAGGGTAGGCGCCAGCCTAACCAGAGGGGCATTGGGCCATCGCAAAAGCCTAGTGTGGAAGAGAGGAAGCTGCTGGATGGAGTACAGGTTACAAGTGCCACTGTGAGGAGACAACGCACCTACGGGAGAAGAGGAACCGAGAAGAGAGAAGATTGGCGAAGAGGAGATCATGAGAGGAAACATGGAGTACCTGTAGGACGCAGTGGAAATGCAAGACTATCTCGGAGTGCACGACGCGGTGGAGGCGCCGCATGCACTGAATCTTACAGTGGTAACGAGCCGTGGGAGTACACTCGTAGCCACGGAGAGGGGATTTCTTGTAGATGTTCAGGGAACACCCATCACACCCGGTACTATGCGAGGTGGAGATATAATGAGACAAGTGACTGGCAAGGTGGAACGAGCCACGTCACCAACTGGAGGAGTGACACTTCAGGAACGGAGGGAGCAAGAGTATAGGTTGCCCTCTTGAGTGCTGCTCTTCCGATATGACTCTTATTTCAAGGGGAGGGGTATGTTACGGTGCCCTCTCCTATTTCTTTCGTTTGCCGGCTTAAAGAGTCATATCAGCTCTCCCTACTGATTCTCTGAGGTTCAGGGAGTCTAATGACATATGTGGCGACCAGACCGGCTGCCATTTAATGGAAGGAGGTTATATTATAAGTTGTAAATAAAGGAAAATTGGCGCCCTGTTATAAAATGAAACAGTATCCCCTACGGCAGATATGACCCTTTGGAAGGGAGACAAGCCGATCGCGGATTGGCCGACGTAGGTCGCGGGCGACAAATCAGGGCCCGCCATGACGTCACCGAGTGCCCCGGGCGGCGCCAACGTCAGAGTTGTACTGACCGTGGAAGCGACAGGACGCGCCTCGGTCTGCTCTCAGGGATTGGAGGCTCTGCAAGCCTTGTTCAGTGGATTGAGCTGGCTGTCGCAGCCATCATAGTTATTGGAGACCCTGCGCTTCTGGGAAGCCAAAGAGGAACCAAGTTCAGTGAGCAGAGAAGTGCCAAACTTGGAAAATAGTCGGCGACGACGCTGGGCGGCGCCGCTGGCTGGACGTTGAGGTCTGGAAGGTGGGCGAGCAAGCCTAGCTGTGACTGGGGTCACATCCACTGAGAATCTTGGAAGGACGACACCGTGCCTAGGACAAGGAGCGACGCCCTGTGGGAGAGGCGAGTGTGGGGAAAAATAGTGATTAGCTCAGCGCCCATCGATGAACCAGGATTGGGGCAGCTGAATCTCAGGGATTGGAACGGCGACGACGCGAAGGCTTCACGACACCTGAGGACCTGTGGAACGCCCTGGATCGTCGAGGATCGACCCAAGGAAGCGTGGGAACCTCACACCATCGAGGGACAGGCGTCGTGAGCCAGGAGTGTAAGGTAGATCATTTTTCCCTCCCATTACCCCTTGTATGAGTAGGCTAGTTAGGCCACAATATTTACTCGTGTATGTGGCAGCAAGACTTTATTACTTTAATAGTAGAGTAGGCTGCAAGGCAGCTTGTGTCCAGGACTGTCAGAGAGGACAGTGTGTATGGATGGCAGGACAGTGAAGAAGAGGTGCCGACGTGGTGAAGAGGCCCTCCTGTGAGAGTGTGAGACTCCTGTCTTCCTGCCCAGTTGAAGGAGTGTTGGATGGTCGTGGAAGAAGAGGCTGACGATCTCCAGGCTCATTATCCATATTCCATATTCATGTATTACTTGTGATTGTGTGTGTGCGTTCATGTAATTTGCATCAGTAAATCCACACATTTTATTACTGTGTTTGAGTGTGCCTCCATTTATGATAATTCTCTATGAGCATACATTTCTGGCTACAAACGATATATAATACACCCACTGAACTGCATTGCTGGGGTGCAGATATAATAACCCAGCTGGCGACCTTGCTAAGAGGAAGATAGAGAAGACAGGCGGGAAAGGAGTTCCCGCAACCTTTTTTTGTCTGGCAGGCAAGACTCAGGGAGGTTATGGTTATAGGTAAGCCTGAGTCTTCCTTCACTCCCCCACGGGTCTAGGCCGGAACTGTTAACAGCAGTTTCCCCGTGTTTGACTGAAGGGCTTCCAGGGTGAATCAGTGGCACCCCCTTTGTGGTGGAAGCAAAGACCTGCGGAGGTGGGCATTGTTGGTCCTATCTTGTGTGACCAAGGAGACTCCGGTGAATCCCGGGAGTCGGAGGGGCTGAGTATTTGGGCCTTTTGGGCCCCTAGCAGTTAAGTGTTAGCAGAGCCCCGGACCGCCCACCCCCCACGTGACACACACTACAGGACCCAGATGTACTAACACACTACAGGACCCAGATGTACTAACACACTACAGGACCCAGATGTACTAACACACTACAGGACCCAGGTGTACTAACACACTACAGGACCCAGCTGTACTAATTGTCTACCCAGGCAGGTCAGAGTCTGAACGGGGAGGAAGGGAGACATGTCTGCCTGCTCTCTGAAATAAGGCCGACTCATTTTGTGTTTTGTAGGGTTATAGTAATGGAACTCTGATCACAGACATCATCAAGTGCATAGCGACTTGTAGGAAAATAGAATGCAGTGATTAACATTAGATCTTTGTGTAAAATAAAGATTAAACGCTACACAGGCCTACGTGTCTGCAGTATCAATGCGGCTGCTTGGGTCCACTGGTTGGGGCTTCCTAGCCTCTTGATCAGGAGCTCACTCGAGCGCGGCCACTCTCTATGACGGGCCTCTCTAGACTAGTTCCAGAGCTAAGAGACATGAATTACGAGGAAAGGCTGCGGGAAATGTGCCTTACGACACTGGAAGACAGAAGAGTAAAGGGAGACATAATCGCTACCTACAAAATCCTCAGGAGAACTGACAGGGCAGACAAGGATAAACAATTCAACACTAGTGGTATGCGATCAAGGGGACACAGGTGGAAACTGAGTACCCAACTGAGCCACAGGGCGGTTAGAACGAACTTTTTCAGTGTCATAGTAGTTACAGGTGGAATGCATTAGGCGGTGATGTGATGGAGACTGACTCCATACAGAGTTTTAAATGTAGATATGACAGAACCCAGTAGGCTCAGGAATCTGTAAACTAGTTGATTGACGGTTGAAATGCGGGACCAAAGCTCAATCCCCGCAAGCACAAATAGGTGAGTACACTATGGGACTCAGCTGTATTAACACTCTACAGGACCCACGTGGACTAATATTACAGGACCCAGCAGTACTAACACTGCAGAACCCCCACTTTACTAACACACTAGAGGACCCATCTCTACTAACACTTTAAAGGACCCAGGTGTGCTAACATTTTACTGGACCTAGGTGTAAATACATCATATACTTCCCAGCTGTAATAACACTCTAAAGGACCCAGGTGTTCTAGCATTCAACAGGACCCAGGTGTTCTAACATTCAACAGGACCCAGGTGTACTAACACTTCAGGATAGAGTAGTACTATCAAATTTCAGGCCCCAGCTATATTAGCACTCTATAAATCCAAGCTGTACTAAAACACTACAGGACCCAGCTGTACTGTGGGGGAATTTTGCTCAAGCATATAATAAATGTTCAAAAATTTATGAGGACCATAAATTATGTTATGGACTCGGAGAACCAGTGATGTATGGATATCAAATAATAAATTTAATAACCAATTCAAAAATTAATTTAGAGAAATGGACTGTAAAACTTCTATTTAAATTTAAAGTGACACCCTTATACATCTTTTGGAGGAAATATTCTATAATGTTAGTCTACATATAATAGAGAATAATATTCATGAATCATAAAAATTAATTAATGCATGGATTAATAAAACAACTACTGAATGGAAACAATTAGAGGCTTAGCTGCCAATGTTAAATGAAGATTACGTCCAGCATCTTTATAACCAGTCTAATCCAGTCCGAGTCGGTTATCTCTGGCGACAGGAGACTCTACATGCTGAATTACGTTTCTCTTACAGCTAGCTCCATGCTGAAATATGAATCACATGTAATTTCCTCTTAAAGGCATATGTTTATGCATTTTCTCATGAAAACTAAGTGGATTGGGAATGAGAATGCTACTCACGGGAGTTATTAGGTTTGTAAATTGCGTAACGACAAAACACCAACATGATTATAGAATATTTCTATAATATAGAATATGATTATAGAATTCTCCTGCCCGAAACGCTTTGCGTAATAGTGGCTTTAGGCATTGTATGTACTAGCTCCTATCTATAAAGCCAACAAACTTTGTAAAATCTCTTTATGTATGTACCTTTGCCTAAATAAAAATTATTATTATTATTATAAAAATTATTATTATTATTATTATTAATAATAGCCAAAATAGTAAAGAAGTGGTATTCTGCCTTGACGGACGCAGTATCAGTAATCTCTTGAAGCAGTCAAATTGATCTGAAACTCGTTACTGCACGGATGCTCCTGAATTTGACCGGTAATAAAGACCAGCTCCAGGGAACCAAACTGTAATGGCGTCTCTCTCTACCAAGTTTCCTCACCTAGTGAAACGCGCGCTATCTAGCGACGAATGTTGGAGACTTGGAGAATAATTTGCAATATTTGATTCAGGTTTCCAAATGGATGGACACATTACAGACGTTATTTTACGTCCCAGTAACGTACATTAGGTAACAGCAGATTGTTTCACCGCTGTGCAAATCATTTAACCTAAATGACGTGAGATGGAAAAATATATTCGTTGTGGAAATTTAGTTCCGTACGTTGTTTACTGGAACAGCTGATGGCAACTGTATAAAATGTTTCCAATAAATGGCTAAATAATTTGCTAAATAAAAATAAATCTTTTACCAATCGATATTCCTTTATAAATATTATAAGGTTAGACTGGATTTAATTCGTTTAATAAATATCTGGAATTTATTCTCCCTGGCTGGGTAGCTGATGCAATAGCAGCCATGATTCTAGGAAGAATCTGGCGTTTCTATGCCTCAGTTAAATGAAATTTAATATTGCTACACTACTGGTTAGTAGTATTAGTAAATTATTATTCCTAGTTAAATAAATACCTCTTATCGCACTAGGGGTTAGTATTTGGGTGTTGGAAATTTCCAACATAACTCTGCGGGCGAGAAAACACGGGTCGCAGTTCATGATTTATTACTGACGTGCCTGATACTCTCCCTCTAGGTTATAAATTCATTTCATGTTAGTAAGTTAGTACGTTAGTACATACATGACGGATGTCCTGTATCTGTGAAACAGGTATGAAACTAAGTCATTAAACTGTCCTCATGTGTTCATCAATTAAAAATATAAAGTAATAATCATTGGGTCATCTAAAATCAAGAAATTTCTAAGATCTCCAGCAAAATCAATGATGAGGCTCGTGATGACTTGTTATGGTTAAGTTACTTGGTCACTGAATTGTCTCTGTAGACCCAGGAAATCTTCTCAACATCAGATGATTATCATCTGCAGTTATGCAGAATCAAAATACTGTTTAAGTTTTAATTTACATTGTTGCGCTGATGGATGAGTTGTAGTATTTGTAGAGTTATTTTCTTCTAGAACTTGGGGTACTTACAACTTACTTACTTCTAGAACTTACATCTGAAGAACATTCATGTTCTGCTAATTCCAGAAGAACTAATTTCTCTAAAGTTTTTAGGGTGGTCGTGCCTCGACACTGGACCCTAACTATTCTCAGAATTTCTTGGAGATCTGGGTGGCAACAATTTTGTTTATAGGCCACTCAGACCTTGGTCCATCACTATCAACTAAAACAAGATCACCTGGTTTTAAACTGACTTTATTATAGGGGCTTGCAGCTCCATAATGATATTCTCTCAGAACAGTCAGATACTCACGAGTACACATTTCATTCTACCTGCCTATCACTTCGGAAAGAGGTTTATAACTTTCCACCAAGTTGTTCCTCCCGATACATGAGGGGTCTTCCGGATCCTCATCTTCTCGAGATATTAGAGGACTAAGAAGACTGCCATGTATCAGATGAGAGAAACTCAGTGGTTCTTTTTGGGAGAAATCATTTGAAAGATAGGTTAGGGGTCTGTTGTTGACTCCTGCCTCTATTTCCGTGACAATGGTTTGATGCTCGGTAAGGCTAATTTTCTGGCGATGCAAGGCTTTTCTTAGGCATCTCTTCACAGTGCCTACCATTCGTTTGTAAAATCCTCCTTGCCACAGTGTTCTGGGAAGTATAAATTTCCAGTGGCAATGTCTCTGTTTTAAGACTGCACGTGCTTCTGGATGATTCCATATTTTCCCTTAAGCAGGCTTCTCCTGCAACAAAATTGGATCCAAATTGAATTATCAGATATCATCAATTTCGGGCACGATCGATGTGCTGCATACCTTCGAAAGGCTTGTAGGGAAGCTTCTGCACTCATGTCAGAAGTTACTTCTAAATGTACACCTCTTGTAGTTGTGCACGTAAAGAGGCATATATAGGCTTTCACTGGAATCTTGTCTGGTGTACCTGTTAAAATAAGGGCTCCTGTGTAGTATACCCCAGTGGTCTCAAAGGGACGAAGGTGTACAACTCGTTCTTTAGGTAATGGTGGAGGTCCTGGCTAAGGGCACACCCGAGTGTCATACCTCCGGCAGATTACATAAGATTTAATTATAGATTTGACAGTTTGGCACCCCGGAGGAAGCCAAAACTTCTGCCTTAAATCAGTGAGAGTGTCTAACACTCCCCCATGTAAAGTGCCATATTCATGACAATGTAATACTATGAGTTTGCTAATGATGTGATGACAAGGAAGAAGCATGGGATTCTTTACCACTAAATCTACTTCTGCATGTTGCAGACGTCCTCCACTTGTTGTAATTGTCTAAGTCAAACCATTTGCTTAAAGTCCTTACCAGTTATCTTGGAGATGCTCATAATTTCTCCCATAGGTCTCCATCTGGGCTTGTTTGACCCATTATTTAATTGGATTAAGGAATTGGTATTTGATTCCTATCTTGTTAAGAAATCCAAACACTATTTGGGTAATCCCTAGTAATTTACTTAAACAAGAATAATGATTAGGATCAATAGCTAAAGATCGAGGGGGTTCAGGATCCTCAGTAGGGACAGTGATATTGGTCACTATGACTTGTGGCTTTTGTTTGAGCAACCCGTTCAAGCACTTTCTTACAGTCAATATTGCCTTATTAAATGCGTGCATATGTGACATACTAAACATACTAGTTTACCTTGAAAAGCTTCATAGAAAACACCGACCTTACCTAACCTTCTAAGTATGTTAAGATAAGCATCTTATTGCTTTGTAATTTCAATTATTACTTAACCTATACCTATAATAGGTTAAGTAATAATTGTAATTATGAAGCAATAAGATGCTTATCTTAACATACTAAGAAGGTTAGGTAAGGTCGGTGTTTTCTATGAAGCTTTTCAAGGTAAACTAGTATGTCACATATGCACGTATTTAATAAGTCAATATTGACTGTAAGAAAGTGCGAGAATGGGTTGGTTTGACACACGGACCACTGACTAGCCACTGGGGTCCTTTATACCACATCTCGGTTTTAACTAGTTGCCTTAAAGTTAAAGTTAATCTTCGTGAGACATAGTCAGCTGGGTTATCCTTGGTAGGGGCATGTCTCAATTTAAATTCAGCTGACAACTCTCTAATTTTGCTCACTCTGTTACTGACATAGGGAGTTTTGTTATTATTGTTTTTTAACCATTGTAGGATTGCCTCATTGCCTGACCACACTACTATTTCAGAAAAATTTATATTATTGAGTGTCTTGGTCATGTAATGAGCCAATCGGGCATCTACTAACAAAGCCGTTAGTTCAATTTGGGATAATGACCTCTTTTTGAGTTTGGCCACTCTGGCTTTAGAAGTAATATTGAATGCTGTGTGTTTACTAAATAGGCTACTGCTCTGTGTGCTTTGCCTGAGGCATCGCAAACCACATGCAAAGTTGTTTTAGTCCTAAGGCATTACATGGGAATTTTAGAACACTAAGTATATTTAAATCCGCTGTCATCTGCTGCCATTTGTTATGCAAGTCATTACGCAACGGATCATCCCAACCTATATTAGTTTGCCAGCACTCCTGCATGAGGAATTTGCCCTTAATTAAAATAGGGCGAAGTAAACCTAAAGGGTCAAATGGTTTATTGACAACAGATAATAATTTTTTCATGGTTAAGGGAGAATTATTAGTTTCTACTGATTTAATATTTAGCTTATCAGTAGAAGTATTCCATTCCATGCCAAGAACCTTTAAACTGTGAGGTACTTTTTATCCCTGGAAATTAATTTTCTATTATTTGGTTTAATTGCTCATCATTTGAACCCCACAACTGTAGAGGCATATTAGCTCCCAGTAATTCACGATTAACCAAATGATAATTTTCAATTAATATTGACTTATCACTTGTAGTTCCCTGGAAGTTGGCAAAATATAAATTGTTGCTAATTTCAGTCTTGTGAGGACTATCAGATTTCTTCAAATGCGTATCCAATGTTGCTTGAAGCAGAAACGGTGAAGATGTAGCTCCAAATAAGACTAATGCAAATCTATAAGTTATAATTTCACTGTGGGGGATCATTAGGATTCTTTATTCAGAGAAACGTGGTGAAATTATGGTATTCTTCTTATAGACCTACTCTTAAGAAAGCATTACTATTGTCGGCCGTATAGGCAAAGATTCCTAATCGAAACCGTAATAATATATCATTAAGTTGTTAGTTCGGACTCGGGCCAGTTTGTAGGCAAGTGGCGAGTGAGACACTATTTGCCTTCACCTTGGCACTACAGTTGAATACATTTCTAATGGGTGTAGTAACAGAATCTTTCAAGATGGCGTGGTGAAGCAGGTAATGTGGTAATGACAACAACTTCAATAAACTTGTTGTCAAGTTGTTGTTGTATCAAGTTATGATACAATTGTAATTTTTCAGGTTGCTAATTCAATCTAGCTACCTGTGATTTTAATTGATTCAATGCCATAAAGTGATTTACTGGTAATTGTGGATGATTTAATTCCCATGGAAATTTAACCCAGTATTGATTATCTCTATAAATAACTGAGTTAAGATATTGTTGATAAGTCCAAGTGTCATCTGGACTTGGTTGCTCAGGGACGATGCCTAAAGTATCTAGATCCCATAATTTATATATGAGGGGGATCAGAGGTATCTTCAGCCATGTCTCTGAACTGGAGTGGTAACTGTTCCAAGCCTAGTCACGCAACCATTATTGAGTTAATTTGTTGGTTATTCATTGATGTAGAAATTTATTGAGGTAGCACCAGTCCAGTTAGCAATTTGCCTCTGGCTGAAAGCAACAAATTCATTCTCTGTTGCTTGGTGCACCCAGTAATAAATCTATATAAATAAAAATGTAAATGTTCCTTTGTTCAAAATTGGTAATCTCCTAAAGTTCTTCACTGATTGCTTTGAAATTTTGACACAACATTCCATTCGCATCCGAGCGGGGTTTTATATACATATTATATAGATGTCACGTCTGTGACAGGAAATTTTTTTTTTTTTTTTTACTGTGTTTTTCTAGTAAGAGAAATCTCCAAAATCACCTAACTGATTGCTTTGAAATTTTGACACAACATTGCATTCGAATAGGCGCATGTTTTTATATACCTACTAAATAAATGCCTCACCTGTGACAGGAAAAAACCTGCGTTTTTATTTAAACAGCACCATCTGTTGGACATAAGAGCAACACAAGCTGTAATCCCAAAAAGTTCTTCACCGATTGCTTTGAAATTTTGACACAACATTCCATTCGAGTACACACATGTTTTTATATACCTACTATATAAATGCCACACCTGTGACAGGTAAAAACATGTTATTTTTTTAAAACAGCGCCATCTGTTGCATGTAATAACAACACATTCTATACTAAATATGTTACGATTCCATTTCAATGTATCCGAATGCCTTGATAAATTTAATTTTCATAGATTTCGATTTATTTTCATTCAGATTTAATTATTTTGTGTGACATTGCATTGGAATTAAGCTGTGTTGTTTACCATACTATTCATTTTGCGAGTATAGTTTATTTTATTATTTTTTCATTGTTTTTCATTTCGTTTTTTGAACTGTTATACTTATTTTTTTAGTGATGGGAACATCAGATCATTTGATGTTCCCCTTTTTCTGATGGGAACAGGAGATCATTTATGCACACATCGGATGAGGGAGTTGGGATTAGTGAGGAGGACGAGGGGATGGGAGTGGGGAATGGTTGGGAGGATGAGAGTGGGGAGTGGTGGGGTGGACGAGGGGATGGGGTGGGGGTAATGGTGGCAAAGACAAGGAACAAGGGAGTGGGGGATGTTCTGGATGAGGGGACGGGTAAGTGGAGAATGGTGGGGAGGACAAGGGAACAGGTGATGGTGGGGAGGACGAGAGGATTGGGAAGGGAGGGTAATGGTAGAGAGGACGAGAAGATAGGGGAGAGTGGCATGGTGAGGAGGACGAGGGGAAGGAGAATGATGAGGAGGATAAGGGGACCGTAGAGTGGGGGATGGTGGGGAGGATGAAGGGACTGTGGAGGGGGTAATGGTAGGGAGGACAAGGGGACGGGGGAGTTGGGAATGATGGGGTAGACGAGAGAACAGGGAGTGGGGAATGGGGGGAAGGATGAGGGGATGGTGGGGAGGACGAGGGGATGGGGGAGAGAATGAGGGAATGGGGAAGATGGGAATGGTTGGTAGAACGAGTGGATGGGGGATGAGGGAATGATGGGGAGGACAGGGGGGGACAGGGGAGTGTTGCTGTGGCTCAGCAATGCGCTTTCATTGCTGAGCTACAGCAATGCGTGGCCAGGTACAGCTAGTTTATAATAATAATCTCCCCCTACAAGAATACCAACATCGGTGAGGTGGTCAGAATTTATTTTGTAATCAACCAACTTCATCCCTTTATGTTTGAATAGTTTGGCTGAGTTCCCGAGACCAGATACATACAGGTCAGATGGGATTTTGTCAACAACAGTTGCCTGTACTGGGCTGTCATAGCCTCCTAGGCGTACCAAAACTCTCACAACCTTATAATCACTAGGTCTGGAGTTAGTTAAAAATCCTGAAATGTTTAATTTCAAATGACACGAGGTTTTAAGTTTCAACTGATCTGCCAATTGCTGTGTAATAAATGTTTTCTGAGAATCTTGGTCAAAAAGACCATGTGTGGTGATCCTGGAGTTCTTATTGGATAACCTCAGCTGAGCTGTAGGTAACCTTGTAATATTATCTGACTTGGTAGCAAGTACATTTACTTCTTGATATACTTTGCATTATTGCACAGTGGTGGAGGTACTTGGTTCCACTTGAGGTATTGTTGACATCATTCGTGTTTCCCCACACAGTGTATAATGATGTTGACCTTTATTGCACTTGTTGCACACATGCAGGACAACTGTACAATTGCTAGGATCATGTGATCAGATGCATCTTATGCATCGACGTAATTCTTGGAGGCGTTTAATTCTGGAATTACGATCTGGGTAGGTACTACATTTAAAGGTTATGTGTTCCTTGTGAGAACAAACATTTTCTCTCTCCTGTATTAGTAGTTGTCTTAAAAGGCACATTAACACCAGTTTCACGGGGAGTTACAGTGTAAGTACCTATATTACTACTCTTCCCTCTTGAAGTGGGAGTAGTTGATTTATATTTGTGTTTGTTGGACTTAACTGTAATATTTTTTAGGTTTACTGATTTTTCAGTATTAGGCTGCTTAGGTTCAGACTTAATTTTATAATGAGCCTTTAGCCTGTTGACAGTGATTCTCAGTCCCTCAAATATCTGGTCAAGAGAAAGGATCTCTGTCTAGTAATGAGAACAGATTTCTGCTAAAATACTTCGAGAAAGTTTCCTCTGAAGAAGTAGTTTTAATGACCATTCTGAAGCTGATACATTTACTTTAGAACCTAATACAAGAACAAGGGACTCCGAGAGTCTGGTCGGTTACTAGGTGAACTTATATCCACTAATTGGTAAAAAAGATTAGCTACACTTAATTCTTTGTTGCAGTAATTATCTTCCAACAGTTGTATAGCTATATCATAGTTATCATCTTCTAGAGACAAATTAGCTATAACTTTCTTAGCTTCCCTTTTGAGGAGACTTTGAAGATAAAATTTTTTAGTAACCTTGTTTATGGAAGTTTTATGGGACTTCCTTGTTTATGGAAGTTTTAGAATCTATACGGGCATTAAAAGATGTTCAAAATGTATTCCAATTTTCTTCATCCAATCCAGCGAAGGTGGGCAAGCCCAAAGAAGGTAAACGTGCTTCTGCTTGACCTGTACTGTGTTGAGCTACTGTAACATTAGGTGTTACTTTATGTGCATTCAATACATTAAGTAGAAGATTAAATTTATCTTGAGTATCATCTTCATACTGAGATGTTTCTGCTATGATCTGGTCTATTTCATCAGGATCAGCGTCACTATTGTTCAACACACTGACATACGACTGAATCAAAGTCTAAACTTGTTCAAATTTGCAGTTGGTTACTCTTAGAGATATTTCTAGTTGATTGCAGTTAACTGGTGTTGCCTTTGATAAGTTCTCTGACTTAGTGAGCAGTCTCGTGAGGTGGCCTTTAAGTCCTATCAGGCATCTCTTAAATTTTCAGGAGTAGCCATGGAGACTTCATTTTCAAGCTTTGATGGGCTTGCACAGTTTTTAATTATTGAACTAGGATACTTGTTCATTTAATCGTTGCAAGTATCGTAGGAATAGCCTACTATGTAATTTCTTGATTAGGCTATATATATATATATATATATAATCCTACCTCGTGTAGAGGTTAGCTTACCTATCTAAACACGAAATATAAGATTTGAGTGGTACTTGGATGTCACTTTGGTTGTTCCTAGGGTTAGTACTGCTCTTTCACCTTCGGTTGGTATAGTGACACCTAGTAACACTCAAAGGTGAACATAATAAGAAATATAATAAAATAAATACACAATTTGTGTATAGATAATAGATCCCACCCTGCTCAAGGTCTGCACAACATTAAATAATAATTAACCAGTGCTGTCTAACACAGTACTAGTCTGATATTAATCCTATCTAACAAACCAGCTAATAATAGGTTAGGCTAGCGTTGTACATGATTTAAGACAATGCCAGTCTAAAAATTGTACCCTATGTGGGTTGGCATATAATACAATAAATGATGTGCAAAATGTTTATATAGCAGTGATATATTTTTTGGATTTTGTAGTTTTGATTTATATAGAATATATATACAGTTAAAGTTGGCTTTCTTAGCACAGTCTCCTGTGACGATTAATTGTATTAATTAAGGGGGCATATCGATGTAAAATTAAAAGTGGTTCAATTTGCTTATAAATTTTTTTATGAAATGGTTATAGAAAGGGCTGCAGCTGGTCCAAGTTTCATCATCACAACCTAAACAGAAAAGGAGAAAAAAAATAAACAACGAATTATGCAACGAATTTTCAAATAGTTTCAGGGAACACATGTGTCAACTAAAATCATTTCTATAACACTCAGATATTAAATTAAGCACATAATAAAGGATTCTAGTGATCAGTTTTATCAAAAAAGTGTTTAGTGCAATAATATAATTTTTCAAAGTTACCCTACTAAAAAAATATGCAATATATGATATTTATACATTTTTATAAAATCAACAAATAGACTTTGGACTAAAATGTCTACTAGAGTCTGTAGAAGCACAAACGCTACATATAAGGTGTAATTTGCATGTAAATTGATTAATAAATGAAAGCTCTGAAGTAATTTGAAGGTGTAAATTACTTTCCAGAGTAAAATAAAGATCCAAGTTCGGCCACCTGTAGCTGAGCTTGACTTCGACAGATTTCGTTCATAATTGGCACCCTTGCAGATAGGCATCCATTGAGCAAGGGGTGCAAGTTTCATGCAAATCCCTTGATAACAAACGAGAAAAAAAAATTGGCAAAAAAAAAAAAAAAAAAAAAAAAAAAAAAATGTTAAATATAAATATATTGAACATACATATTACAATTATTACAAGAGTTTGTGCTTCTACAGCACATAGTAGACATTTTAGTTGACACATGTGTTCCCTGAGATTATTTGAGAATGTTGAACATTCCTTGCATAATACGTTGTGTATTTTTTTTCTCCTTTTCTGTTTAGGGTGTGATGGTGAAACTTGGACCAGTTGCAGCCCTTTCTATAACCATTTCATAACAAAATTTATAAGCAAATTGAACAATTTTAATTTATAACGATATTTTTTGATATTCCCCCTTAATTTGCTGGCCACATATGCTCTAGACTCTCGTGACAGATGTACTCCATATGGAGCAAGGTTTTAACGAAATGGTCTCGCAGAAAAATTAATATAAGTACCTTCTAATCTCACCCTTCTTCACAACCGAAAATTTATACTTTTGGCTGCACGTTGGTAAAATTCAGAACTCACGCCCCAATGGTTACTACTTCATGGTTGGCGAGGTTCTGCTAATATGAATACAACAGTGCAATTATTTTCCTTGAAGGAATTAATACTGTTTATGAGATTATTAATAGTTTCAGCTGGGTGTCGAGCTGGATGAATGTCGCTGTTACCAAGATAAATAATGGTTAAATGGTGCGATCAATCTAATGCGGATGTTAACACAGGGTTAATTTAAAAATTGTGAGCGATTGCTAAAGGAGATCTAAATATTCTCACTTCAGTGTAAAAAGTATAGGATTCAATGTTGTGGGGAACTGATTATGGCCCACTAAAGCCACTTTATACATCAGGCTTTAGTCTAGCAGGGATGGAAATATTTAGAAAATTAAAGTTGTAAATAATTGAGTTAGGCTATAATATGTGTGGCGGTCTGTTGACGGCCGTAAATATTAATAATTGTATAGCTTAGCTTCTGACAATACTCTTAATCAAGAAATATAATATTATCAGTGTTAGTAATTTGTTAGTTTGTTACTGATTATATGCAGTCACAAAGATCCTGGTTGTAATGACCATAAAAGATGTGGGGAATTTTGCTCTAACATATAATAATATTCAATAATTTATGAGGACCATAAATTATGTTATGGGCTTGGAGAACCAGTGATATATGGATCTCAAATAATAAATTTAATAATCAATTCAAAAATCAATTTAGAGAAGTGGACTGTGAAACTTCTATTTAAGGGGGCATCTGGTTGGCATCTGGGTCCAAAAATGCAAAAATGGAAACTCGTTCGATTTCAATCAAACATTTTTTGACAAGTTCTATATGAAAAGTGTTTCATCTGGTACAAGTTTCAGCATCGTAGCATAAATAGGAAGGGAGAAAAAAAATATTGAAGTAGTTGTGAAAATTATGCAAAAATGGTCAAAATTGATTATCAATCAAAAGTGTCAACTGAAATCATAGCTACGACTCTTTGCTATCACAATAGCATATATTAAACAAATATTATAATTAGTTTAATTGAAAAAAAAAATAAGAAAAAAAAAGGATTTTTTTTCTCAATATTTTTTTTTTCATTTTTTTCGGGCAATTTGCATCAAACTTACACACCTGACTGTACATAAGCCTATCTGTAAGGATGCCAATTTTGGAGAAAATTGGTTGATGTCAACCTCAGCCACAGATTTTAAAACCTTAAACTTTATTCATTTCTGTTTTTTTTCAATTGACACAAACGTTTACAAAACTGATTCATTTTTTATTCAATTTACATGAAACTTACACAGTATATGTGGAGGGTACGTCTCTACATTGGGGGGCTTTCATTTTTCTCTAAGCTCATTTATTGATTATATAATAGCAATAAACATGCCATATTTGTAAAAAAAAAATTGGGGAACTTTGAACATTTGTATTAGGAAAACTAAAGATGTTTTGGAAATTCTAAAGCCCCCAATCCTTTATTATATGCTAATGTGTCAGAAAAGTGTCACAGAATAATTATATCTGAAACGTGTGTTCTGAAGTGTGGACTTGAAAATGTGTAAAAAACGTTGAAAAAAAAACTCCCTTTCTATTTACGCTGCAGTACTGAAACTTGGGACAATTTCAGCACTTTTCATATACAACTAGAAAATTAATATTGGTTGACATTGAACAACTTTCATCTCAGACGCCCCATTAATTTACAGCAATTCCCTTATACATCTTTTGGGTGGGTAAATTCTAAAATGTTAGTCTATACATAATAAAGAATAATATTCATGAATCATCAGAATTAATTAATGCATGGATTAATAAAATAACTACTAAATGGAAACAATTAGAGGCTTAGCTGCCAATGTTAAATGAAGATTACGTCCAGCATCTTTATAACCAGTCTAATCCAGTCCGAGTCGGTTATCTCTGGCGACAGGAGACTCTACAGGCTGAATTACGTTTCTCTTACAGCTAGCTCCATGCTGAAATATGAATCACATGTAATTTCCTCTTAAAGGCATATGTTTATGCATTTTCTCATGAAAACTAAGTGGATTGGGAATGAGAATGCCACTCACGGGAGTTACTAAGTTGGGTGAACTGCATAACGACAAAACACCAACATGTTTATAGAATAATGGCCAAAATAATAAAGCAGTGGTACTCTGCCTTGCCGGACGCGGTGTCCGTAATCCCTTGAAGCTGTCAAATTGATCTGAAATTTGTTACTGCACGGATGCTCCTGAATTTGATCGATAATAAAGACCAGCTCCAGGGCACCAAACCGTAATGGCGTCTCTCTCAGCCAAGTTTCCTCTGCTAGCGACACGCATGCCCCCTAGCGACGAATGTTGGACACTTAGGGAATAATTTGCAATATTTGACTCAGGTTTCCGAATGGATGGACACATTACTTACGTTATTTTACGTCCCAGTAACATACATTAGGTAACAGCAGATTGTTTCACCGCTGTGCAAATCATTTAACCTAAATGACGTTAGATGGAAAATAAATTCGTAGTGGAAATTTAGTTTATTACTTTGTTTACTGGAACAGCTGATGGCAACTTTATAAAATGTTTCCAATAAACGCCTATATAATTTGCTAAATAAAAATAAATATATTACCAATCGATATTCCATAATAAATAATACAAGGTTGACTGGATTTAATTCGATTAATAAATATGTAAAATTTATTCTCCCTGGCTGGGCAGCTGATGCAATCGCAGCCATGATTCTAGGAAGAATATTGTGTTTCTACTCCTCCGTTAAATGAAATTTAATATTGCTACACTACTGGTTAGTAGTATTAGTAAATTATTTTTCATAGTATAATAAATACCTATTATCGCACTAGGGGTTAGTATTTGGGTGTTTGAAATTTACAACATGTACTAACACTCTACAGGAACCAGGTATACTAACACTCTACAGGAACCAGGTATACTAACACACTACAGGACCCCGCCTATATTATCCCACTACAGGACAGCTGTACTAACTCTCCACAGGACCCACCTATACTAAAAGCCTACAAGTCCCAGGAATACTAATACACTATAGGAACCACATGAACTACTTCACTACAGGACGCAGCTGTACTACCATACTTCAGGATCCACCTGTACTAATAATACAGGACCCAGGTGAACTAACACACTACACGACCCAGGTGAACTAACACACTACAGGACCCAGGTGTACTAACACACTACTGGACCCAGGTGTACTAACACACTACAGGGCCCAGGTGTACTAACACACTACAGGACCCAGGTGTACTAACACACTACTGGGCCCAGGTGTACTAACACACTACAGGACCAAGATGTACTAACACACTACAGGGCCCAGGTGTACTAACACACTACAGGACCCAGGTGTACTAACACACTACAGGACCCAGGTGTACTAACACACTACAGGACCCAGGTGTACTAACACACTGCAGGACCCAGGTGTACTAACACACTACAGGACCCAGGTGTACTAACACACTACAGGACCCAGGTGTACTAACACACTACAGGACCCAGGTGTACTAACACACTACAGGACCCAGGTGTACTAACACACTACAGGACCCAGGTGTACTAACACACTACAGGACCCAGGTGTACTAACACACTACAGGACCCAGGTGTACTAACATACTACAGGACCCAGGTGTACTAACACACTACAGGACCCAGGTGTACTAACACTCTCCAAACTTCCAGAGAGAGGACATTGTGCGCCAGCTAAGACGACTAAGGATGGAACCTGTTCCACCCCAGCTCAAAGAAGAGGTCAGTTCCTGTAAAGTTCCAGTAAAATAAATAACGTAACTACAACATTTTGTTGCTTTTGCCACATCAACGATATTTGACTTAATGTTATTTGGCACAAGAATGTTATTTGACGTAATATTATTTGCCACTACAACGATGTTTGACGTTTTTACATTATTTGATGGTTACAATTTCTTTATCTTGTTATAATGATAATATGTTATTTGACATTGTTAAATATTTTTTGATGTTTTAACATCATATTTGACCCTTTAACAACGTTATATGACACTTTAAGAACTTTATTTGTCAGTGTAACAATGTTATTTGACACTGTTACAAAGGTATATGACACTAACAAAAGTATTTGACACTGTAACAACGGTATTTGACACTATAACAAAGGTATTTGACACTGGAACAAAAGTATTTGACACTGTAACAACGGTATTTGACACTGTAACAACGGTATTTGACACTATAACAAAGGTATTTGTCACTATAACAAAAGTATTTGACACTGTAACAAACGTATTTGACACTAACAAAAGTATTTGACACTAACAAAAGTATTTGACACTGTAACAACGGTATTTGACACTTTAACAACGGTATTTGACACTGTAACAACGGTATTTGACACTTTAACAACGGTATTTGACATGGTAACAAAAGTATTTGACACTGTAACAAAGATATTTGACACTAACAGAAGTATTTGACACTGTAACAACGGTATTTGACACTTTAACAACGGTATTTGACACTGTAACAGCGGTATTTGATACTGTAACAACGGTATTTGACACTGTAACAACGATATATGACACTGTAACAACGGTATTTGATACTGTAACAACGGTATTTGACACTATAACAGCGGTATTTGATACTGTAACAACGGTATTTGACACTGTAACAACGGTATATGACACTGTAACAAAGGTATTTGACACTGTAACAAAAGAATATAAGAGGCAGTGTATATACAAATAATTTAACAAGTTATTATCAGTAAAACAGACTGCTAATTTACCACTAAAATCTCATCAATTCCTTACTTCAGTATACACAGTAGTGCTACTAAACATTATATCAATATTGTTCCAAACCTCAATACAGGTAAAATAGGAGCTAAATAAAAAACAATATTGTCCCGAACCTCAATATAAGTAAAATAGGAACTAAATATAAATTACTAATAAATATAAAGTGTAGTGTAGCTGTGCACCACTAAATTAAGTGCATCATTTTGTGGATATATCCGCAGAAAATATTGGTGTTTTAAATCCCCGGAGTTCATGTGCACATTAAAATCCAACCAAATTGTGACTAAAACTGCACGTAAATTTATCCAATAATTGTGTGGATTATTTTCACGTCAGGGTTACTAACAAATTAATAAATTCTAATCAAACAACAGAGTTGATGAGAGGTTACCAATACTAATAGTATATACACTTTTCTAAATAGGAGAGTCTTCTTATATAAACAAAATAAAACAAAACCTGAACCATTATATTTCTGCACATTATTATATGATATAATTTTCTTGCCAACCCTCAGATGTGGGTAGGACAATTTAGGCTAGAACTGAACTGAACAATGCTCAACCTAGCTTAATCTATTTCTACCCATGTTGTGCTAACACAACATGGGTAGGATTTTCATTTAGCTAACACTGTAATAATAAATATACATCCTAGCCAATATTTAAATAATTGTACAGACCAGAATTAGGGTGGGAATTATTAATTACACAAATTGTGTTCAACATATATTTATCATTATCATTTATCTCTATTGTGTTTCATTTTTGAGTGTTACGAGGTATCACTATTCCAACCAAAGGCGAAAATGAAGGACTAACCTGAGGTACATCCTGTAGTGATACTGCGTGTCACTCAAATGTTGTATATATTTAATTTGTATGCCAACCTAGTAAAGGAAAAATTAGATACTAGGATATCACCAACAATGCTTGTTCCAACTATATGAACAGGTAACCCAGCTATAACAGTAATAGCCTTATTAGCCCTACAAGGCTTAAACAAATAGCCAACATTGCTACACCAGAAAAGGCAAAAAGAATCTTGATAGGCCTTCAAAATCACCTGACAAGATAATTCACTAAATGTGATAATGGGTCACAAGAGTATACAGGTAATGTCCTAATGCTAAAAATCTTCATAGAAGTGGCTAATAAGAAATTCGAACAAGTAAAATAAATGATTGGGTCGTACATAGATGTACTCACTGTCAGTAATACTAACCCTGATGAACTAGATCAAATCATATCTGACCTAGCCAACTATGAAGGTGAAATACAAACTAGGTTGGATCACTAAAACAAGGTGCTCGCTCCAGAGGATATTTATGCAGGACAGGATCACCTTTGCAGCATATTCACGCCAAATCCAGCACCCAGTACATCAGATGAAACGGATGATCAGGATAAATATGAGGCTGAACCTCTATTTAGATTAGATCCTTTCACTGAATTAATTACTGTGGTTAGAATTTCATTCACTACAACCTCATCCAATACAGTTTCACCCAGTGTTACACTAACAGAAACTGAACAGTTCTCAGAAAACTTATCCATTCACTATGTGGAGTCTGAGAACTCAATACATGAGGCTACTGAATTATTATGCCTCCAAAGTGAGTTTAAGACTGAAGCTGAACCTGAAACAAAGGCTGAAGCTAAAACCAAGGCTGTAGTTAAATCCAGGACTGAAGCCATAACAGAAACTTTAAACCAAAAACAGTGGTAACCCTAATCACCTAATCCAGCCTCCCAGAGGTATTGCTGACAGTAGTAGGCACCCGTCAATCCCGTGGAACTATAGAGTTGTGCCCTGGGTATCTAGTTGTTCTAGTCTAGTTTGATGAAATGCCTGGTGTGGCTGTGAAGTCCAACCCAAGAATGATAGTCTCGACCGTAGCGAGCGCAGATAAACCCGAAGCGGGAGCGTCTGACAGTAGTCGAGATCTCTGAAGTCTATTATCCTCCGCCTTCTTCAGTTCACCCTACAATTGCTGGAGTCCCTTCTGCACCTTGCATCTCCAGGCAGATCTGTCTGCAGCTGCTGCCTCCCAAGTGTTGATGTCAATGTTCATTTGCTTGAGGTCGCGTTTGTAGGCGTCTTTGAAATGCAGCTGAGGTCTTCCGGTTGGTCTCTTTCTTGATGCCAGTTCTTCATATAAAAGGTCTTTCGGTATGCAGCCATCTACCATGTGTGTGACATGTCCCAGCCATCACACGCGTCTCTGCTTCAGGAAAGTGAACATTGAAGGGATTCCTGTTCTCTTGAGTACTGTGTTGTTGGTGACGTGGTCTTTCCACGTGATAGCAAAGATGCATCACAGGTTCGACATGTGAAAGGTGTTGAGCCGTTTCTCTGGCGAGAGCGCAGAGTCCAGGATTTCAAGCCGTAGAGAAGTGTACCCACCACACATGCCATGTAGACTTGTGCCTTCGTGTGCACTGTCAGTTTGACATTTTCCCAAACACGCTTTGTGAGCCTGGCCAGTGTTATTGCGGCCTTCCCGATACGCCTGACAACGATAGCACTAAGCACCCAATCCAGCTCTCAAGAGGTAATGCAGACAACGATAGCACAAGTCACCCAATCCAACTCACTAGAGAAAATGCTGACAATGATGGCGCTAATAACCCAATCCAGCTCCCAAGGAAAAATGTTGACAAAGAGAAGGCTATCATATATCTCGTGTATCAGTTACTGGACGTAACCCAGCCAGATCAAACAGTTGACTCCTTACAAACCTTTAGCTCAAAACTCGAATCATTGCTAAGATCATTCAGCAGTGAAGTGGATCAACCCACTGGTGAGTGGATGACTAAAATTATCATCCAAAGGAAATTGTCCAGTGAAATGCTAGACGAGTTAAACAAATATGAAACCAGTACAGTCTAACAATGTAGAATATCTCTGAAGGTTTGCGTACAGTCGTGAATAAAAGACAAGCCAAAGAACCAATACTAAACCTCCAGAAATTGTACCCACATCACATTCTCCAACTGACAATCCTAAAACGACATAGTCGGTAAGAAATACGGGAACTAGTAACCAATCTGACACAAACAGGTCAAACACTAATTTATCAGTGAGACCTAAAAGTACTCCCAATAAACATACACCAACCACTTCCACGCCAAAGTGGAAGAGACGTGGCAGTAAAGGGGTACAAGCAGCAAATCCCTCTAAACCTATAGTTACTGTTTTACCTAAACCGGTGACCCTTAAACATGCTGTAGGCTGGTGGACATGTACGTTTGGGCAAGGTGAACACCCTATGTACTGCTACACAAATTACTCTAATAAAGACACCCCCGAGTTAAACGACTCAAGCAGTTACACAAATGCACCGGGTGTCTTAAATCACATAATGCTAACAACTGTAAGACCCCACTATACACATGAAATAGATGTAAAAGGGGTCAACATCATGCTGCACTGTGCAAGTTTACTAAATTAAAATATTCAAACCCCAAGGTGAGTGATAGAAATTCCACCAAAGTATAGTGCTGCATGGTGCGAGAAAACTACAGTGTACAAGCAACAACATCTAAAGTTAATGCAACATTGCCCACTGCCCAACTTCTAATCAAGAACAAAGGGACCAAGATCGCAACTCGTGGGCTATTTGATCAAGGGTTCCCGAAATCCTTTGTCACACGGAAAATGGCAGACAAGCTGAAACTAAAACCTGTAACACAGGTAAAATTAAATCTTTCAGGGTTCATGGTAATCCGAGGACCCCAAGACTACACAGTAGTCACGCCACTAGTACGCCTAGGCGGTTATGCCCGACTTGTACAACCTGTACAAGCCATAGTGGTTGACCAAATCCTATTTGACCTATATGACTTATATGTTCTTGGTCTAGGTAAAACAGCCAGATTCCTACAGGAAAGGGGAGTCAAATTGGCTGATAATAAAATAATCTCTGACCACCTCACCGATGTAGTTATACTTGTAGGGGCAGACTATTACTACCAGTTTAGTACTGCCAAACTAAACAACAGGGAATGAACCTGTTAAGGTCAGCAGGGGTTCATTTGGTCACAAATAGTCTTAAATCTGAAGAAGCCTATGCCTGCTGACAACCAGTACTAATAGTACATCAAATTTGTCAGCTGCATATAAATCTCTGGCAACTAAGCATAAAGGAGAATACAGCTGACTATGTATATCGCAGACTGAATTTAATACAATTATTTTTAGCCGAGGTGGTTTTATGGGCCTCAGTCAGTAACTAGTACCCTAAAACAGTTACCAGTCACATCGACCAATGCCACTGACCCCACTGCGGTTCTAGAACCATACTTGACTGTAGTAATTGACCACATTCCGTCCTTTAAGCAAAATAAAATGTTGCAAAGCTAGAAAGCCTAGCCTAACAGAAGTTTAGCAAGAAGGTGATGTCAACAAGAGGCTTCCCACATCTGCAACCCCTATGAAGACAACATAGCTGACACATAAGGTCAGTCAACAATAACAATAACATTTTCCTTAGGGTAGTTTCGAAACTAGATCTTCGATCTAGTTTTCTAGATCGAAGAAACTAGAAACTAGATCTAGTTTCTTTTTTCTAGATCGAAGAAACTAGATTTTCTCTTCAATCTTCCTTAGGGAAGATTGAAATTACACAGAGTTCTCTGAATGAAGGATCCCAGTTATCCACCTAGTGAAATGGTCACATTCAGGGTTGCAACAGTTTTGTTTACTGCTACTTCTTCATCGTTTCTGCCTTAAGCAACCTTAGATACCTCTTTGAAGAAGACTTTTAGCACAAATATAACTCAAACTAGCAATAGCCTGTATGTGAATAATTTCCAGAATGAAACAAAATAGGTTGGGAAGATCTGTTACCAAATACCTTCAAAAAAGAAGAAGAATTGGTTGCGGTAACAACGGATCTAAGTATCCTAGCCAACCTTAAGTTTCCTTACAACATTATAAGCTCAGAACAACTTTTCACCTACATCTGTTAGTGATGCCTCAAGAAAGGCTTATAGTACTGTAGCCAATCTAGTTACCAATGAGCAGGCCATACTGCTCACATCCAAGCTAGGGTGGCACCGTTAAAGGAAACAGTAAGGGCCACAATTAGCATTAACTCTCTACTCAGGTAGGTTTAGGGAAATTAGCTAGGGTCAGCAGAGTACAAGCTAAATCTGTACTCACTAACGAAATACAGCTGACTATTTTAACAGAGGCTGATTCCATTATCCTCATTTAAAGTTGAGGATGAGTTAGTCAATCATCAGTGACAAGCCTGTGGACAGTAGCCTAAATAGCTACAAGTCACAACGACAAGTCAATGGTCTCACTGCGGTCTCAGAGTCATTCATGATTGTTATGAATGAACACAATCAGTTCTCTGACTTAAATAAAACTTAGCTAGGTTAGAAACTTAGTATCATTATTGAACATGCAGGCTAGAATACCCGTCCAGAAAGGACTGCTGCACAACAATGCAAGCTTAATATTTTAACCAGGAATAAATTTAGAGAACTCATCATTTAAGGTTGAAGATTGATTCATAGATCTCCCGTGGTGAATCAGTGAACAGTAACTTAATCCGTTACAAGTCACAGTGACCAAAATCACTGACATCACTGTAGATTCAGAAACGTATTTGATTTTAAAGTTTGAATAATTAATTCTCAAACAATTTTAGCTATGGTATAATTTATTAAATAACGAGATGTGCTCAAGTTGACAGGACAGAAATAAGTTAGGTACCCAACGCCTGCAACTCTAATATGGAACAACCGTTCTGTATGCTGAGATATACAACCTTTACTAACACAAATTTAAGTTTATAATTTGGTGGGGGTGGGGTGGTGGTGGGGAGGAGGGGGGGGGGGTGGCACCAGTGTACGTCAGTTCTAAACAGCAAACTGCAACCCGTGCTCCCCCTCCCCCCCCCCCCCCCGAATTATATCGGAAAATTCCGACCCCCGAACTACTAACAACTGATACAACTAGTTAAAATCGTTGTATCAGAGAATTAACACTATTAACCTTATTCATTTCCTGTTAGGAAACATCTAGATATCCCTCAAAAAGTGTATAGGATGATTGCGTCAGCCAGTATCACAGCAGCGCTATTATTAATCTTCTTATATTATTAATATTTCCGGTCTACTACTTTCTTTAAATTAGAAAATCTTATTTTAGACTGGAAACTAACTAAACTTAGAAAGAAATAAAGTAATCCTCCACCTTAGTTAAATTACCGTAGTTGTGAATGCTATCTCACTGCCGGTGGAACAGTCACACCGCGAGTTAGCTCATATCAAATGTGCTTTAAACTCTACAAAATTCTAGTTCAGCGTTAGTAACAATAAAAACTGTTTTCTGGGCTTAGAATCAATTAGTTACAGCGTAAAATAACACGTAACTATTCTAGTTAAAGAACAAGTTAAAGTTTGTAGTGTGACTATTGTTGTGACGCTCACCTCGATAAGAGGTGTGTTGTACCTTGTGTTGGTCTGGGATATCATGTGTCTTCGGATACCTTGAATTTATCCTTGGATATCATGTGTCCAAGGGTACTCTGTATTGGTCAGAAATATCAAGTGTCCTGTGGTATAGTGTGTTAGCTTGAGATGTGTGTCCTGGATTACCTTGTGTTGGTCTGGGATATCAGGTTTCCTGGGGTACCTTGTGTTAGCCTTGGATATCATGTATTCTGGTTGATACCTGGTTGATGGGGTTCTGGGAGTTGTTCTACTCCCCAAGCCCGGCCCGAGGCCAGGCTCGACTTGTGAGAGTTTGGTCCACCAGGCTGTTGCTTGGAGCGGCTCGCAGGCCCACATACCCACCACAGCCCGGTTGGTCCGGCACTCCTTGGAGGAATAAATCTAGTTTCCTCTTGAAAATGTCCACGGTTGTTCCGGCAATATTTCTTATTCTAGGGCGCCATGTGTTGGTCTGGTACATCATGTGTCCTGGTGTACCTTATGTTGGCCTGGGATATCATAAGTTTTCGGATAAGTTTTTGTGTTGGTCTGGGATATCATAAGTTTTCGGATACCTTTTGTTAGTCTGGGATATCTCATGTCTTGGGGAACCATTTGTTGCTCGGGGATATCATGTGTTTTGGGATACCTTGTGTTTATCCATGGATATCATGTTTCTTGGGGTATCATGTGTCGGTATGAGATATGACGTGTCTTAGGATACCTTGTGTATATCCTTAGATATCATGTGTCCTGGGGTTCATTGTATTGGTTATCTTGAGATGATTTCGGGGCTTTAGTGTCCCCGCGGCCCGGTCTTCGACCAGGCCTCCACCCCCAGGAAGCAGCCCGTGACAGCTGACTAACACCCAGGTACCTATTTTACTGCTAGGTAACAGGGGCATAGGGTGAAAGAAACTCTGCCCATTGTTTCTCGCCGGCGCCCGGGATCGAACCCGGGACCACAGGATCACAAGTCCAGTGTGCTGTCCGCTCGGCCGACCGGCTCCCACCGGTTGGTCTGGAAGATCATGTGTCCTGGGGTACATTATGTTGGTATGGGATATCATGTGTCTGGGGATACATTGTATTAATCAATGGATATCATGTGTCTTAGCATAATCTCCGGTATCATGTGCTGGCATCAGATGTGTGTCCTGGGGTACCTTGTGCTGGTCTGAGATGCCATGTGTCCTGAGATACTTTGTGTTGGTCTGTGATATCATGTGTCCAGGGGTACCTTGTGTAGGTCCGGGACATCGGGAGTCCTAGGGTACCTGGTGTTGGCCAAAGATGTGTGTCCCTGGAGTACCTTTTGTTGGTCTGGGATATCATGTTTCCTGGGGTACTTTGTGTTCTTGGATATCATGTGTCCTGGGGTACCATGTGTTGGTCTGGGTTATCATACGTCCTGGGGTACCCTGTGTTGGTCTGGGTTATCATACGTCCTGGGGTACCCTGTGTTGGTCTGGGTTATCATACGTCCTGGGGTACCCTGTGTTGGTCTGGGTTATCATACGTCCTGGGGTACCCTGTGTTGGTCTGGGGGATCATGTGTTCTGAGGTACCGTTATAAAGGTCAAGGTACTGACCGTTCGCTCCTACCTTCCCCTCCCCTTCCCACTTGTTTGTCTCTCCCATCCCTTTATTCCTTCCCCCCCCCCCTCCTCCCAGTCCCCTCCCCTACCTTGCCTTCCTCACCATTCTCCTGCCATGGACATGTCAAGTGTTGGGCAATAAATTCAGCTGGTGCCATAAACACTACCCATCTCGAAGGTAGGGGGTGGTGGCAGTGTTTAAGGATAAGTATTACTAATTATTAAGGCATATAAATAGATTGGGGTTTCCCTTTAAAATAATTTAGTTAACATAGAAATGGAGAACACATTTGTGGATGAGAGTGTGCTTTGCAAGGGGTGTTAAGCTGGAGCATCAGTCGGGTAATACTCTGGTGTTACACCATGTGTAGGTCTAAGATATCTTGTATCTTGTGGTACCTTGAATTTGTCTGGGATATGTATCCTGGGGTACCTCGTGTTGTCTGGGCAATTATTTGTCCTGGGGTACCTAGTGTTGGTTTGGGATAACATGTGCCCTGGAGTACTTTTGTTTGAGCCCGGGGGTACGTTGTGTTGGTCTAGGATATCATGTGCCCTGGGGAACCTTTTGTTTGTCTGGTTTATTATGTATCCTGGGGTACCAGGTGCTGGTCTGGGGATACATTTTGTTGGTCTGGGATATTACGTGTCCTCGGGTATCTTGTGTTGGTCTGGAATATCATGTATCCTGGGTTACCCTGTGCTGGTCTGGGATATAATGTATCCTTGGGTACGTTGACCAGACCACACACTAGAAGTTGAAGGGACGACGACGTTTCGGTCCGTCCTGGACCATTCTCAAGTCGATTGTGATGAGTAGATTGATTGATTGATGAAGATTAAGCCACCCAAGAGGTGGCACGGGCATGAATAGCCCGTAAGTGGTGGCCCTTTTGAGCCATTACCAGTATCAAGAGCTGATACTGGAGATCTGTGGAGGTGATGAGTAGGTAGAGACAGGCAATAAATAGGCAAGAGAGAGCTGAGGAGGAAAGTAATGTGTAGGGGTTAGTAGTATCCCCTACTTATTAGTAGTATCCCCTACTTATTAGTAGTATCCCCTACTTATTAGTAGTATCCCCTACTTATTAGTAGTATCCCCTACTTACTACTAGTAGTATCCTTGGGTACGTTGTGTTGGCCTATGATATGTGTCCTGGGGTATATTAAGTTGGTTTGGGGTATCATGTGTCTTGTGATACTTTGTGTTTATCCTTGAATATTATGTTTCCTGGGAAACCTGTTGTTGGACAGATATGTGTTCCCTTTGGATAATTTGTGTTGGTCTGGGATATCATGTGTCTTAAGATACCCTGTGTTTTTCCTTGAATATCATGTGTCCATGAGTACAATGTATAGGTCTGGAATATCATGTGTCCAGGGGTATCCTGTATAGGTCTGGAATATCATGTGTTCTGGGGTGTCTTGTGTTAGTCGGAGATGTGTGTCGTGGGGTACCTTGTGTTAAATTGGGATATCATGTGTCCTGGAGTACCTTGTGATGCTCTGGGATAGTGTGTGTCCTGGAGTAACTTGTGTTGAACATGGATATAATGTGTCCTAGGATACCTTGTGTTGGTCTGGGTTATCATGTGTATTGGTATATCTTGTGTTTATGCTTGTATATAATGTGTCCGGGGGGTACCTTATGTTGGTCTGGGATATCATGTGTCCCAGGGTAACCTTGTCATGATTTAGGTTATCATGTGTCCTGGGGTACTGTGTGTTGGTGGGGGTACCTTGTGTTGGTCTGGGATATCATGTGTTCTGGGGAACCTTGTGTAAGCCTGAGATGTGTCCTGGGATAACTTGTGTTGGTCTGGGATATCATGTATCCTGGGGGATATCTTGTATTGGTTTCAGATATTATGTGTCCAGGGATATATAATGTGTGTCCCAAGTAGATGTAAGGTAATGAAACTAGGTGATGGAAACAGGTGGCCAGACACAATATACCTAATTGGTATATTGGGAGATGAAGTCCTTCATGAAAAGGACAGAGAGAAAGATCTAGGAGTTGATATCACGCCAAACCTGTCCCCGGAAGCCCACATCAAAAGAATAACATCTGTGGCATACTTGAGGCTGGCTAACTTCAAAACTGCCTTCAGAAACCTGTGTAAGGACTTCTTAAGAACCTTGATTAACACATATGTAGGAGCAGTCCTGGAGTATGCGGCCCCCTGCATGGAACCCGTATCTTGTCAAGCACAATACGAAGTTGGAAAAGGCTAAGAGGTATGTCACTAGGATAGCCCCAGAACTAAGAGGCATGAGTTACGAGGAAAGGCTTCGTGAAAGTTTGAGTGAAAGGCTGCGTGACCAGTGGTCACGACACTGGATGACAGAAGAGTAAGGGGAGATATGATCTGTACCTACAAAATTTTTAGAGGAATTGACAGGTTAGATAAAGATAAACTGCTTAACACGGGTGATATCAACATACTGGAGTGAACGATATGGAAGAATATGCAGAATAGAACCAGTGAAGAGCAGGGGTGCCATAGCCACAATTAAAGAGAACTGTATACACATCAGAGGTCCACTGTTGTTCAACATACTCCCAGCGAGCATAAGAAATTTTGCCGGAACAACAGTGGACATCTTCAAGAGGAAACTAGATAGTTTCCTCCAAGGAGTGCCGGACCAACCGGGCTGCGGTGGATATGTGGGTCTGCGGGCCGCTGCAAGCAACAGCCTAGTGGACCAAACTCTCACAAGTGAAGCCTGGCCTCGGGCCGGGCTTGGGGAGTGGAAGAACTCCCAGAACCCCATCAACCAGGTATTAACCAACCAACCAGGAACGCTAGAAAGAACTTTTTCAGTGTCAGATTAGTTAACAGATGGAATGCATTAGGCAGTGATGTGGTGGAGGCTGACTCCATACACAGTTTCAAGTGTAGATATGATAGAGCCCAGTAGGCTCAGGAATCTGTACACCAGTTGATAGTTGAGAGTCAGGAACAAAGAGCCAGAGCTCAACCCCCGCAAGCACAACTAGGTGAGTACATGTTAAGGCCTACCATACCCATTATTGACCAATCATTGGTGATGACCTGTGATGAACTTCATCATCGAATAACTACCAACCTGTAGTGATGACCTCTAATAACCTATTTCACACATTATTGACCACCCAGTAGTGATACCAACCACGGATGAGGACTTGTGATGACCTGTCACACCTAGTAATAACCAACCAGTGGTGACGACTTTTGATGATCTATCACACACAGTAATGACCAACCAATGGTGATGACCTGTGATGACCTATCACACCCACTGGAGTGAACGACATGGAAGAAAATGTAGAATAGAACCAATGAAGAGCAGAGGTGCCATAGGCACAATCAGAGAACACTGTATAAACATCAGAGGTCCGCGGTTGTTCAACGTCCTCCCAGCAAGCATAAGAAATATTGCCGGAACAACCGTGGACATTTTCAAGAGGAAACTAGATTTATTCCTCCAAGGAGTGCCGGACCAACCGGGCTGTGGTGGGTATGTGGGCCTGCGGGCCGCTCCAAGCAACAGCCTGGTGGACCAAACTCTCACCAGTCGAGCCTGGCCTCGGGCCGGGCTTGGGGAGTAGACGAACTCCCAGAACCCCATCAACCAGGTATCAACCAGGTAACCCAGTGGTGATGACCTGTGACGACCTATCACACCCAGTTATGACCAACGAGTGGTGATGACCTGTGATCATCTGTAACACCCAGTTATGACCAAGCAGTGGTGATGACCTGTGATCATCTGTAACACCCAGTAATGACCAACGAGTGGTGATAACCTATGACCATTTATCATACATAGTAATGAACAACCAATATTGATGACCTGTGATGACCTACAACACCCATTAATGACCAACCAATTGTGACGACCTGTGACCATCTATAACACCCAGTAATGGCCAACCAATGACATGTGATGACCAATCATATTAATAATCAACAAGTGATGATGACCAGTTATGATCCCTATCACCCAGTAATTACCAACCAATTGTGATGATCTTTGATGATCTGTCACACACAGTAATGACCATCCAGTGATTATGACCTGTGATATCATATCACACTCAGTAATGACCAACCAGTGGTGATGACCTGTGATGAACTATCACGCACAGTAATGACCAACAGTGGTGACGACCTATGATGACTTTCACCTAGTAATGACCAACAGTGGTGACGACCTATGATGACTTTCACCTAGTAATGACCAACAGTGGTGACGACCTGTGATGACCTGTGATGACCTTCACCTAGTAATGACCAATCAGTGGTGATGACCTGTGATGAACTATCACGCACAGTAATGACCAACAGTGGTGATGACCTGTGATGAACTATCACGCACAGTAATGACCAACAGTGGTGATGACCTGTGATGAACTATCACGCACAGTAATGACCAACAGTGGTGATGACCTGTGATGAACTATCACGCACAGTAATGACCAACAGTGGTGATGACCTGTGATGAACTATCACGCACAGTAATGACCAACAGTGGTGATGACCTGTGATGAACTATCACGCACAGTAATGACCAACAGTGGTGATGACCTGTGATGAACTATCACGCACAGTAATGACCACCAGTGGTGACGACCTATGATGACTTTCACCTAGTAATGACCAACAGTGGTGACGACCTGTGATGACCTTCACCTAGTAATGACCAATCAGTGGTGATGACCTGTGATGAACTATCAGGCACAGTAATGACCAACCAGTGTTGATGACCTGTGATGATATCTCACACTCAATAACGACCTACCAGTTATGACCTTATACGATCAATCACTCCCAGTAATTACCAATTAATGGTGATGACCTGTGATCATCTATCACACCCAGTAATGACTCACCAATTGTGATGATCTGTGATGAACTATCACACCCAGTATTTACCAGCCAGTTGTGATGACCTGTGATGATCTTACACACCCAGTAATGTCCAATAACTCTTGCTAACAGGCTGGCCACGTCATCACAGCTCTGAGGGACGGACCAGTCTTCACTATTTACGGACTCTTCGTGCTCGACCATCACTGCTTCCTCTCTGTGAGTCCTCCTTCACACTTGTTTCTAATATACATAATAACATTAATAATACCTAATGGTGATGTGTTCTCACAGACAATACCATAGGATAAAATCTGTTCTGCCCTCAGAGGTTTGGGGCTCTTTGGATTTAAGCCTCCAAAAGAGAGCTCTGGTTATTGCAGCAGACTCTTACTAGCGTACAGGCGGACAACGTTCCCATCCACGCCCTGATGGAACAAACAACTAACCTCGACAGTACTCTCCCGCTATCGTCGGTCGACCAGCAATGGACCCTGGAGTGCTTGTAATTTACCTAGGAGATCGCTCTGAACGCCTCTTGATCTTGGAGAGGGGTTCAGCATCACATATTTAGGGGTGTGGCTCCAACACTGACCTAGTTGTCTTGTGTACACACCCTACTCGAGCCGCCGTGACTCCCCACTCTCTCTTTATTTGAAATGATCTCCTAAATCCCCCTTTTATGAATTAGTATATTCTGCCACCCTGTCTGCAGCCGTGGCCCTCTCTTTCTCTCTCTCTCCCACTCTCTGAGAAACCTCACCAGGACAATAGCAAAAGCCAGCTAACAAAAACATTTAATATACAAAGAAAACATACACAATACATAGCATATAAAATAGAACATTATCATCCAACACTCTAACTTGCTACAACCCGGTAGCATTCCAATATCATATCCTGGCTTCCCCAACTGTCCATATCAAGTGGCTGCTGAAATCTTGGCTTACCACTTACTGCTCCCTCATTGCTTGGGGCTAAAATCCTGTCACAACAATACTGTATTCTCAGCCCTAAAAGTATATGTAACTCAGCTAGGGCTGCAACACCACAAACATCTACATAAGTATCCCCCAACAAAAGAAGAAATCAATCTCTCAACTTACACTCCATTTTACATGCCAATAAGCATTCAAGCACTCCCCTTACTCATTATGTGTGACCACCATGAACCTCGGCTCTGCTCCTAGAGGCTTTCTACCAAAATACATCACTGATGCTCCACCATTGATTCCACAGAGATAAGTGTAACTCTTCTACACTGCTTGAAGTCAACTCCTCACTATGGAGTTCTGCTCTACCGTAGTGTTCAACACACACTTCTTCTCCAGCCTCGAAGTTCCTCCATCAACTTCTTCTCTAACCTTGACGTTTCTCTAGTAACTCCTTCCCAAACAAACCTGCAATCCCATCACCATGCCTATAAAAAAAATTTCCTAACAAAACATAACTAAATGTATTCACAGAAAATATACTCCTCCATCCGACATTCCTTTAAACACTATTACCTCGCCGTGACAGTGCTTTCCCATCCTGTAGGAGGCCACTCTGAGAAGATGTCTTGAGGCGTCGCAGGGCATGTGGGGGGCGCCGCCCTGGTCGTGAGGCTGGGGATCTTCTCCCCCACTCCTCAGTCAACCTTCGATCCAGGGTTGCCAGATCCAAATTGCTAAAAGTAGCGAGCTGACGGTCAAAAAGTAGCGAATTTGCAAGTAGAGTAGCCCAATATTTTGTTTTAGTCAAATCGAATCAAATCAAATGTTTATTCAGGTAAAAGTACATACATACAAGATGAGTTACAAACATAATGTTAGATTTCTAGATAGCGACAGTACATACAGACAGACGACATTCAAATTTAGTAAGTTTATCTTCCTTCTTTGATAGAACAGACTTGATGCTCATCTGCTGATGACTTACCTCCGATATACTCTGTCTGTGTTTTAATGTTTCACTGTGTTTCTTTAAACCACTTCTATGAGCTCTTATCTCATTCTACAAACTTTACAGTATGCCATATTTTCATCTTCTTTCACTTCAGCCAACCACTTTTTAAACACGGGATCCTTAAGTCAGGACATCTGAAACGCTTTCTGGTATTTAGACCACTTCCCCATTTTACACGTCTTTATCTTAACACTTAAGCAAATTCTAAAAGTAACAGCGGTAACTTCTTTTCTATATGCGGTAACTTGTGTCGAACTATCCTTCTGGAGGTCAGAGCCACACTAACAATGAAAGCACAGATGAAGCTGCCAAGTTCACTGTATGCTAATCCGCTCTAACGACAGTCATTTGATTCTTGGAAACACCTAAAGAGAAACCTAATGTTTACAGTACGCAACAGTTGGAGGTCACTTCAATCTCTTGCGTATTATACATATATAAAACACTGAACTGTAATGCCAATCCTGACCTCAAAAGCTTCATAGAAGGTTGTAACAGAACCCATGAGCACCACACCAGAAATAAATACAGTTTTGATGTTCCAAGAGTACGACTTAATCAAACTAGAAATGCTCTACAAATCAAGGGACCCAGAATGTGGAATGACCTTCCCAACCATGTTAAAGACTGTACCTCTCTCAACCAGTTTAAGATAAAAACGAAGCTCTACCTAATAAATTCCCTGTAACCTACCTTACCCCTCTATTGTCAACCCATGTCTGTTTAAAAAAAAAAAACGCTGTTTGTCGACCTAATTGTATTTGTGCTGCTTTTTCAGCCATGTTCCCCCCTTTTCTATCTCTATTTTTATTTGTTCTCAGCACATTTTATTCTTTATACTCAATTAGTATTAAGGTTTAGTCATTTAAGTTTTTCATGCCCGAAACGCTTTGCGTAATAGTGGCTTTAGGCATTGTATGTACTAGCCCTATCTATAAATCCATCACTCTTTGTAAAATCACTTGTATGTATGTACCTTACCTAAATAAACATTTATTTATTTACTTATTATTACTTAACATAGACAGTATCCTGGATGAAGTATTAATGGTTATAAAGGTTGGGAAATCTATAGCCCCTGGGAAGGATTATCTTGCCTTGCGGTTACTTTTTCTTTGGGAAGTTCCTAGGATCAACGTCCCCAGGGGGTCGGTCTCTGACCTGGCCTCCTGCGGTAAGTGGTCTATTCAGTCAAGCTTTTGGACGCGGCTGTGATTTGTACACATGACATTATAAAAAGCATAAAAATCATCATTGAGTTTCTTAACATTAATAGCCCAACTTGTTTTTAAAGTAGCCCAAAAAGTCGTAAGTAGCGAAATTAAACATTTTGGAGCGCAGGGCTCTGAAAAGTAGCCCAATTCGCTACTTGTAGCCCAATCTGTCATCCCTGCTCCGATCTTCGGCGAGGGAGGACGTATCACTCCTCCCTCCAGCATGTATTCCTATCACTACTCTTATTTTAGCCCACTAGCTCAATAAAATATATGTCCTACATGCATGAACACTTGTCATGATCGCTGGGCACACGATCAGGCACAGACCACCACTGTAATAACTGTTACATGAGCTTACCACAGCATTCTCTGACTTGAGGGCCTCACTCCCTGGAGCTCCAACACAGCGCTCCCTAGACCGCCCACAAAATGCTTCAGGACTGCTTTACGAGGCTCCTTTCAGTCCACGACTTGAGTTCACACCGTCGCCTGGCAGTCTCCACAACAGAAATGCCTGCTTACTTCCTTCTTCTTCTTGAAGGCACAACAATTAGGGTTTCATCAAGGCGCGACTATGATTCATTTCCAGGTCGCCCCTAATTTATCAAAATCACAGACAAATGGTGTACTGTGTCCCCAAATGCTTCCTCACACTTGCAGACAAGTAGTCTTTTCACTCCAGCACTAACACTGGGAACTACATTCTTCCTTATTCCGGAAGAATCAATGAAGAACAACCACCTCTGAAGACAGTCGCGACTCAAGTGAGGTCACGACCTCACGAAATGAAGGTGTAGAGAGATAAGGACGTAGAGAGATGAGGGTGTAAAGAGATGAGTGTGTAAAGAGATGAGGACATAGAGAGATGAGGGTGTAAAGAGATGAGGACGTAGAGAGATGAGGGTGTAAAGAGATGATGGTGTAAAGAGATGAGTGTGTAACGAGATGAAGGTGAAAAGGCATGAGGATGTAAAGAGATGAGGGTGTAAAGAGATGAGGGCGTAAAGAGATTAGGGTGTAAATAGATGAGGGCGTAAATAGATGAGGGTGTAAAGATATGAGGGTGAAAAGAGATGACAGTGTAAAGAGATGAGGGTGTAAAGAGATGTGGGTGTAAAGAGATGAGGGTGTAAAGAGATGATGGTGTAAAGAGATGAGGGTGTAAAGAGATGATGGTGTAAAGAGATGACAGTATTAAGAGATGAGGGAATTAAGAGATGAGGGTGTAAAGAAATGAGGGTGTAATGATATGAGGGTGTAAAGAAATGAGGGTGTAATGATATGAGGGTGTAAAGAAATGAGGGTGTAAAGAGTCGAGGCTTGTAAGGAGATGAAGGTGTAAAGAGAGAGGGTGAAAGAGATGAGAGTGTATAGAGATGATGATGTATAAAGATGAGGGAATAAAGAGATGATGATGTAAGACTCTTGTGTTGCAGATTGCCAGCTTCGTCACCACCTACGTCATCATCGCCTACCAGCTGGAGATGAGCGAGGCTTCGAGACCAGCTCCCTGCAACATGTCCTTCATGGAGAGACTCTAGTCTATCAACATTCGTCATCAGCTGTTCTCTGACACCATGAGCCACCACCAGTCTTTGTGTGTCACCACCACCACCACCACCACCAGTCTTTGTGTGTCACCACCACCACCACCACCACCACCAGTCGTAGTCTACCATCACCACCAGTCGTAGTCTACCACCTCCACCAGTCCTTGTGTGTCACCACCACCACCACCACCAGTCGTAGTCTACCATCACCACCAGTCGTAGTCTACCACCACCACCAGTCCTTGTGTGTCACCACCACCACCACCACCACCACCAGTCGTAGTCTACCATCACCACCAGTCGTAGTCTACCACCTCCACCAGTCCTTGTGTGTCACCACCACCACCACCACCAGTCGTAGTCTACCATCACCACCAGTCGTAGTCTACCACCACCACCAGTCCTTGTGTGTCACCACCACCACCAGTCGTAGTCTACCATCACCACCAGTCGTAGTCTACCACCACCACCAGTCCTTGTGTGTCACCACCACCACCACCACCACCACCACCAGTCGTAGTCTAGAATCACCACCAGTCGTAGTCTACCACCACCACCAGTCCTTGTGTGTCACCACCACCACCACCACCACCACCAGTCGTAGTCTACCACCACCACCAGTCCTTGTGTGTCACCACCACCACTACCACCTCCACCAGTCCTTGTGTGTCACCACCACCACCAGTCGTAGTCTACCACCTCCACCAGTCCTTGTGTGTCACCACCACCACTACCACCACCACCAGTCGTAGTCTACTACCACCACCAGTCCTTGTGTGTCACCACCACCACCACCACCAGTCGTAGTCTACCACCACCATAAGTTGTAGTCTACCACCACCACCAGTCGTAGTCTACCACCACCACCAGTCCTTGTGTGTCACCACCACCACCACCACCAGTCGTAGTCTACCACCACCATAAGTTGTAGTCTACCACCACCACCAGTCGTAGTCTACCACCACCACCAGTCCTTGTGTGTCACCACCACCACCACCACCACCACCACCACCACCAGTCGTAGTCTACCACCACCATAAGTTGTAGTCTACCACCTCCACCAGTCGTAGTCTACCACCACCACCAGTCCTTGTGTGTCACCACCACCACCACCACCAGTCGTAGTCTACCACCACCATAAGTTGTAGTCTACCACCTCCACCAGTCGTAGTCTACCACCACCACCAGTCCTTGTGTGTCACCACCACCACCACCACCAGTCGTAGTCTACCACCACCATAAGTTGTAGTCTACCACCACCACCAGTCGTAGTCTACCACCACCATAAGTTGTAGTCTACCACCTCCACCAGTCGTAGTCTACCACCACCACCAGTCCTTGTGTGTCACCACCACCACCACCACCAGTCGTAGTCTACCACCACCATAAGTTGTAGTCTACCACCTCCACCAGTCGTAGTCTACCACCACCACCAGTCCTTGTGTGTCACCACCACCACCACCACCAGTCGTAGTCTACCACCACCATAAGTTGTAGTCTACCACCACCACCAGTCGTAGTCTACCACCACCACCAGTCCTTGTGTGTCACCACCACTACCACCACCACCAGTCGTAGTCTACCACCACCACCAGTCCTTGTGTGTCACCACCACCACCACCACCAGTCGTAGTCTACCACCACCATAAGTTGTAGTCTACCACCACCACCAGTCGTAGTCTACCACCACCACCAGTCCTTGTGTGTCACCACCACCACCACCACCACCAGTCCGTGTGTGTCACCACCACCACCACCACCACCACCAGTCCTTGTGTGTCACCACCACCACCACCACCACCAGTCCTTGTGTGTCACCACCACCACCACCACCACCACCAGTCCTTGTGTGTCACCACCACCACCACCACCACCAGTCCTTGTGTGTCACCACCTCCACCAGTCATACTATTTGCGGTATCCTGTACCACAAATAATGGATATTAAAATACGCTACTAAATTAATGTTAGTATTACAGCTAAAATGAATTAATAAAATGGTAACCATGTGTTAGGTGATAGGTAGAGTATAGCCCAGTCATCTAACATCAGGCACTGTCCACCACATGTTGTCCGTCATGGACCTGTATTGATGGCACCTGTTGGTCCTTGTTATGTCTAACCAGCAGGCTGTGATTTCTTCAGTTCGTCACAGGTTACCCGCCGGAATTTTAAACAGTAGTAATTGTACGACAAAATAATAGTCAATAAAATGACATGTATTAATTAAGATTGTGTAATTGGTAAAACTAGGCTTACCCTAGTTTGGGTGTTGTTATGCTGCTTATCCAACTAACCTATCTAAGAGTTATATGGTCTTACAACCCGTTCTTCCTATAACACAGCACATATGTGACTAAATGCATATAGTCCCTATGTTGCTAATGCTTATAGTACCTATGTAGCAGAATCCCAGTTATATTTGTTTTCCAGGCACCAACCCTACCTCACATACTAAATTACGTCCCATAGTACCCGTACATCGCCATAGACAGCAGAATAGTCGTGATTGGTCAAATTTTAATGATAATTTAATTTTTCCGGTTCTAAATGTATTGGGAAATTTACCTACTATTGTCCATGCTATTCGAATATCACGGATCAGCTACATCCTATTGAAGGCTCGTAATTTTGTTTTGAGAAATCTTGGTAGTTCTCAATAAATTATAATATGCACTATATATTATTACATATAATATTAGTGCTTCACCAATCTACATTATATACAATAGTATGTGCTTTGGAACGTCAACAGAAACGATTTTATTTTGAAATGGTTATGGGGTACACTACTACAAACAGGATTGAATGGGGTCGACTATCAACTGTTGGATGGGAATGGGATCCACTACCACCTTTTTGGTGGGTAAGTTATGGTCCATACCACCTGTAGGATGGGTTTGGGCCCCATAACTGCCCATAGGATGGATATGGAGTCCATTTCCCACTGTAGAACGGAAATGGGTTCCACTACCAACTGTCGGTCTTTCGTCCACTACCAAATACACAGAGCAGGAGATCCAGCCTCATTTGTATGGATACCATTACATGTAGAAGGCATATTCACCTGACACAGATGTGCGCAAGGCAGCTAAAACCGCAAGTGATAAGCCTGAAATTGAGGGGGATATTGGCATTCCAATCTCTGCTGTGAAAGCCGCAATATTTCAGGAAATTAAGAATGACAGAAGTGCAGTTACTGACACCCAAAGTCCAGTAAGCACGAGTATAAAGAGTTATAGCATGTTTAGAAACGAGAATTAAAACATTAACAACATGCTGTAGAGCAGCAAGTAATCAACATGATACACATTTGAACTTTAAAACATTAACAACATGCTGTAGAGCAGCAACTATTCAACATACCCAAGGCTTGAAAAACACAATAATACTCAGTAAGCTACACATTAAATGGCACATTATGAAACATTTACGTTCCATTCAAAACATTACGTTTCATTTCTGTTAAAAGGGTTATTCACCTGGAAATACATACCTTAAATATTTATTATTTAGTCCCACACTAGGATGTAGGGTTATATATATAAGCAGGGTTGCATGTCCTTTGCTTGTGCGGCCCCTATGCTCATGGGGACCCTGGGCAAGTGCCCATCGGGCACATGTGGTAAGATGGTTCTGCTTTAAAATGGACCCCTGTGGTATCCCACTTACCACATTTTTCGAATCAGATTCATTCCCAGTTAGCATCACTCTTTGTCATCGATAGAATGGATACTGGGTCCACTACCACCCACAGGATGGGTTTGGGGACCACTATCATCCACAGGATGGGTATGAGTCTACTACCACAAACAGTATTAGTTTGGGAACCACTATCATCCCCAGGATGGGCATGGGGGTTCACTACCGCCCACTGGATGGGTATATGGTCGACTACCGCCCACAGGATGAGCATTGCACCCACTACCGTCCACAGGATGGGTATTGGGATCACTATCATACACAGGATGGGTATGGGGTCCACTACCGCCAACAGGATGGGTTTGGGGACCATTATCATCCATAGAATTACGGGGACCAATACCGCTCACTAGATGGATATATGCTCAACTACCCTCACAGGATGGTAAGTAAGTAATTATCAAAAGAAGGCACCAAACCGGGAAGGCTATGTAACACCATCAAATGTACGGGATAATCAGAGGGCGCTAAATATCACCAAGGATGCCAATACGAGAACAAAAACGCATAAGGCGAACGATATCAAAAGTATCTGAGTCACCAAGAATACTATCGAGGGAGAAGCAACTGCGGGGGCCAGTCGGAAAACAAGACAAACGCTCGTCCCGGAAGTCAGGGCATTCAACAAGGATATGCATGACCGTAAGAGGGACAATGCAATTTGGACAATAAGGAGCAGGGCGGTGCTACATCAGGTGACCATGAGTTAAGCGAGTATGACTAATATGCAACCTCGCCAGAGCCGTTTCCCATCGCCGTTTACAGTGGTAGGAGGACGGCCACGAGGACACACAACTCTTAAGAGTACGCACTTTGTTTCCAGTAACAGAAGACCAACAAGTCTGCCAACAGGAAAAGATGGAGGACTGGATAACCGGGTAAAAATCGAAATAAGGAATACCTTTACAAGAGATGGGACAAGAGCGGACAGCTTCCCTGGCGGCAGCATCCGCACGCTCATTTAAAGAGACACCAATATGGCTGCGAACCCAACAAAACTCAACCGCCTTAAATTTACTGTGAACAAGAAAGAGCCAAATGCTGGATCACGACAACCACTGGACGAACCGGATTAAAGGACCCAAGAGCCATGAGGGCACTACGAGAGTCAACAACAACTACAAAGGAAGATTGACAACGAGAAAGCAGGAGACGAAGCGCATAGAGAATAGCATAAAGTTCTGCTGTGCAGATGCTAGCCTCCGGAGGTAAGCGACACATATAAGTGCAATCAGGAAAAACAACAGAATAGCCTACACCGTCCACAGACTTAGACCCATCGGTGAAGACGGAAAAGGAGCGTGAGTGAGAAGAAAAGTGCTCAAGGAAAAGGCGTTTCAGAACCGTAGGAGGGGTAAAAGCTTTAGTGATGCGGGTTAAGGATGTACAAAAATGCGGAAGGGGGGACTCTCCACGGGGGCAAAGAAGGAACAACACGAGGAGAAATATTAGAAATACGAACTGAAAGAGAATCCTGCAAGTGAGATACCCGGACAGAAAGGGGGAGGTGGTGAAGAGAAACAGGAACCGCAGGAGAAGCAAAAGTTAAAGCACGACAGAGGCGAGAGGAAGGATGTTGCAAGGACCGCGCAAGATAGCGAAAACAGTAGCGCTCATTATGGTCCTGAAGAGATGGGAAGCCAGTGTCAACATACAAGCTAAGGCCGGGATTCGAACGAAAGGCACCAGAACTGGGCCGCAACCAAGTATGGTGTAAAGCATCAAAACGGCGAAGAGTAGAAGTAGAAGCAGACGAGTAAGCAGGGCAACCATAATCGAGCTTAAACAGGACGAGAGAGGAATGTAAAGCGAGTAGAGTGCGCCTATCCACTCCTCAAGAAGTGTGGGACAGTACCCGAAGGAGGGTAAGGGCCTTAGAGCATTCAACTCGGAGGTAAGAGATATGGGGCGACAAAGACAAACGAGTGTCAAAAATCAACCCCAAAAACTTAGCGGAATCCTTGTATACAAGGGGGTGACCATAAAGCGACAAAGATGGATGAAGAACGACACGCTTCCCAGTAAAAGTCATTGCACAAGTCTTAGACGTAGACAACCAGAAGCCATGATCGGTGGCCCATGACGACATGGCAACAATCGCAAGTTGAAGGCGGCGTTGAAGGAGAGGCGAATCATAGAGAGCGGAGAAGACGCCTGAAGGAAGAGAGGAAAGAAGACCATTGAGGGCAACCAGAAAAAGAGTAGTGCTCAGAACACTACTCTGGGGCACACCTTCGTATTGCTGAAAAGAGGCAGAGAGAGCAGTACCAAGCCTCACCCGAAAGGAACGACGAGAGAGGAAGCTGCGGAGAAAGAGAGGGAGATGACCACTAAGGCCAAAAGAATGAAGTTGGGATAGAATATGATATCGCCAAGTGGTGTCGTAAGCCTTTTCCAGGTAAAAAAGAACGGCAACAACGGAGGTCTTCGCAGCAAAAGCAGTACGAATATAGACCTCCAAGTTCACCAGTACATCTGTTGTGCTGTGGCACTTGCGGAAACCAAATTGAGAAGGGGAGAGGTGGTGATGGTGTTCTAAAAACCACATCAGACAAACGTTAACCATACGGTCAAAGAGTTTGCTGACAACTTGTGAGGGCAATAGGGCGAAAGTCCTTTGGGGATGTGCCCAGAGACCCTGGTTTATGAACAGGGAGGACAACGGCATCAGAAAAATTCTTTATAGTCAGCATAGCACATTGGTATAACAATTATGAGCCAGAGAATGTACAACAGTTTTATGATGACCTCATAAATAATACCTATGAGGCCATCAAAAATAGTGAGTCACGCCAAACAAAAAGAAGTACTGGTAAACAGGTCAGACACAACCAGTACTATGATGATGCTAAACTGAAAGAGCTTAAATCAATTGCTAGACAGACAGGTAAAGCATATAAGAACCTTAGAACTCCTCAAATGTTAAAACTGTTTCAGGCCGCGCTTGCAGCGGCAAGGGAGAGAATGACTGAACTGAGACAAAATGAATGGGAGGGTTTTGTTAGTGGACTTAACCTGCATACTCCCCTGGGCAAAGCCTGGAAAGGCATAAACAAAATTATTGGTAAAAATAGTAGACAAGTTTCACACCCAAACCCGCTACAGAAAGCCAATCAGTTAATTGCAAAATGGGCTCAGGTTTCCAGCCTTGGAATGTTACCAGCTAGCACTAGGGAGAAATTGCAGGAGAGGTCCACAGACAGAAATGCTCTCATAAATTTCATGTTGAGCAAGCAACATGATGAATGTGATGTTCCATATACAGATTATGAATTGGATGCAGCCCTCTCCAGGGGCAGTAGCACTGCTCCTGGTGAGGACGGCATCACCTATGATATTCTAAGACTCCTACATCGTGTACCCGGTAACCCATTATTAGAATTGTTTAATGCTAGCTATGTCACTGGGCAGTTGCCTGTATCATGGACCACCAGTCTTACGGTACCTGTACCAAAGCCTGGCCAACCTGATGCTTTCCGTCCCATCTCACTGACCAGTTGCATGTGCAAAACCTTTGAGAGAATGGTGCTTAATAGATTATTGTATAGAGTTAAAGAGCACATGTCACCTGATATCAATGGTTTCACACATGGTAAAAGTGTACACAACTGTATCACAACCTTTCTTACTGTTCATGGAGATAAAAGGCACAAGTACACAACATTTCTTGATTTAAAAAATGCCTTTGATATTGCTAATAGGGAAGTGATTATGTATGAATTAGCGAGAATGGATATAGGGGGACATTTATTACAATAGATACGAGGCTATCTTACCAACCGGAAGTCCTCTGCACTGTTCCAAGGCTACAAGAGTGAAACTAAAGTAATGCAACTAGGCACCCCACAAGAAGGAGTACTTAATCCTACCTTGTTTAATGTTCTAATTAATGCTTTACTAAAATCAATCCCAACTAGTCCGGCAAACATCACTATCAGCTATGCAGATGACATCCTTGTGCATACTAAAACCCACCGCGAAATGCAAAGTCTTAAATTGTATACATACAGCTTGTGAGAGCCTTGGTCTTGTAATCAACGCTGCTAAAACTAAGGTATTTAACAGACAAATTGGCAACCGCAAAAGTGGACCACGAAAACTTAAGATAGACAACATACCAATAGACTATGTCTCTTCTTTCAAATACCTTGGAGTCTCTGTCCCTTGTACCTCAACTGCAGTCAATAAGTTAATCAACAATGTAGAGACAGACTCAAGGCTCTCAGAACTGTAGTGGGGTACAGCCCGAAATATGGTGTTAATATTAGAATAGCAAGAATGATGTATTTAACGTATATAAGGTCTCTGATAGACTATCATGCACCAGCTTTGGTCCTGCAGAATGGCAAAAGTATTGATAGACTGGAAAAAATGCAAAATGAAGCACTCAGAATTATACTTGGCTGTCCTATAACTACCAAAGTTCTCAACATGCGGAAAGAGTTAAATATACTTAGCATTCGAGATAGAATATTTGAAATTAATCTTATGATGGGACTAAAGCTGCTGCGTGATAACAAAAACAACATTGTGTCAGTTGCCCTGTTAGAACACATACGAAATGGAACTAGCGAGTCTAAATGGATTCAAAGAACTGCCACTCATATTAAAATGATGGGACTGCACGATGTATATACAGATGAAAGAGTACAGCACTTCCTTCCACCCTGGCAGATAGTACCTTTTGACATCCTGACCCCTGCATACCCCACCAAGAAACTAATCACAAGCAACCCTCATGCTCAGCTTGCTGCTAAATTAAGCACCATAGAACACATTCACAATATACAAGCTGAAAACAACATTGCACAGACCATATACACTGACGGATCACTCAATACAGCTACAGGGAGGGCAGGAAGTGCTGTTATTGCTCATCAGCCCGATGGCAGAACAATTCAAAGAAATATCCGAATTAGTAACTGGGCGTCCACAATGCAAGCCGAATTGGTAGCGATACTGGTAGCACTCGAAATTATTGACAACACTGAAGTAGACAGCTTAATTATTTCTGACTCCCTATCCTCACTACGAGCAATAAACAGTTTGCAATCAAGTAATAACGTGCATGTCTTGGAAGCTAGACGTAGATATGTAAGAATACTTAGCAAGAGGGTAAATATAAAAATGTTGTGGATTCCTTCTCACATTGGCATGCAGGAACATGACAAAGTTGACGCCCTTGCTAAGGCTGCAGTAAATAAAGACAGTATTGAATGGAATCTTGAGTTATCAAATAGGTCCCTTCAAAGTGTCATTAGACGAGAACTCCTAGATGGATTTGAAGAAAGTAGAACAGTGCAAACTGGAACTAGTAGGTCCATTGTTCATCACAATGAAATGTGTGAAGTAAAACATGTGTATGGGGCAAGTAACAAAGTCAGTAGACTAACAGATGTTGTCACAGCTCGTATAAGACTTGGCTACAAGTATCTCTGGCAGTTCGGCTTGTATAGGGATCTAGATGAAGTAAAGTGTAAAGTGTGTGGACATAGGCAGGGACACACACTCGAACACTATATCTTGGATTGTTGTAAAATTGAGCCTTTTAGAGATAAATCTAAGCTCACTCTGTATGATATGGAAACCTATCTTATTACCATGGATAAATTACCTGAAATCCTTGCACTGTATCCACATTTTGCTTCCAGTAGATGAACGACATAAGAGATTCAGAAACAAGTAGTGTATTGTGAGGACTAATAATAAACAGAAGCTCCCCTATGACTCTGTAATATCCCCATTGGCCAAACTATTATGTATTAACGACAAGACCTACCATTAATGTATGATGACTTACTGTAAATATGTAGCTCTTGTAATAGCACTTTCTCTGTAACTAGCTGACATTGTATCTATAAGGTGTGAAGGATTGAAGAAATTGTTTATGTAATAATCTAAGATGAGGTCTGATAAAGACCTTTTGTGCCCTCTGTAATGCTTTTGCGCTACCGCTCACAGGATGAGTATGGGGTGCACAATAAACTAGCCGCCTTCGGCGGCAACAATAATAAAAGCCAGTCCTCAGGGTCTGACGACGACTCCCAAATCCGATTATACAGACTTAGTAAATACTGAGACGAGCATGGAGGGAGGTAACGAAGCATCTCATATTGAATGACATCGAAGCCCGCCGCCATAGAACCGCAGAGGGCCAGGGCAGACCGAAGTTCAGAGAGAATGGATCGTTAAAGGGAAGGCGAAGATGAGTACAGAAATCTAAAGGACGAGATTCAAGGACAGGTTTATGAAGAAGGAAAGTTTGGGGAAGATGAAGACCAGAGCTAACAGAAGAAAAGTGGGAACCCAGTTCGGTAGCGACCTGCAACGGGTCCGCCACAATAGTACCACGGAGGTGAAGGACCGGCGAGACATCGGGAACGAACTTACCGGTTATCTTGTGGATACGATTCCAGATCTGCGGCAGAGGAGTTTCGGATGTAATGGAGGAGATATAAGACGCCCAACATTCTCGTTTAGCCGTATGGATGGCCCTATGGGCCACCGCACTCACCTTCCGAAATAGAAGAAAAGAATCGGCCGTCTGCCGGAGGCGGTGTCTCCTCCAGGCTGCACGTTTACAGCGGACAGCCCGAGCACAGTCTGTATTCCACCAAGGAACGCACTTCTGCGGTCCCTGAGAGGAAGAGCGAGGAATAGAGTGGAGGGCAGCGTCGAAGATGGTGTCATGAAAAAGGAGGAGAGAGCGAGGGAGAGGCAGAAGGGAGAGGTCAGAGAGAGCAGCACTGAGGGTAAATAGGTTCCAGTCTGCCTTAGCAAACTGCCACCTAGGGAAGGAGAGGGGAAGGTGAAAAGAGAAAAAGGTAACAAGGATGGGGAAATAGTCACTGCCATGGAGGTCATCAAGAACCTGCTGTGTGAAATCTAAGTAAAGAGAAGACGAGCAAAGAGAAAGATCAAGACAGGAAAGGGAGCGAGTCGGAGAGTCCAAATGCGTGGGCTCACCAGAATTCAGAAGAGACAGTAAAGAAGAGAGGATGAACGGCTCAAGAAGGTGACCTCGGGTGTTCGTCAGAACATCACCCCAAAGGAAATGACTACAATTGAAATCACCTAGTAGGAGCACAGGCTCCGGCAAGGAGTCCAGTAGGTGTTTCAGATCGGGAAGAGAAAGCGGGACACTCGGGGGGAGATAAATGGAACAAACGGTGTACCATTTCCTCACAAAGATACGAGCAGCAGAACAATGGAGAGGCGAAGGGAAAAGTAACGGGACAAAGGGAACATCAAAGCGAATCAAGAAAGTAGAAGAGTTAAGAGCAGCTAGGGAGGGAGAGAAAGGAATAACCATTAAAGCGACTAGGACGAGCACCAAGCATCAGCTCCTGGAGACAAACACAAAGGGGCGAAAACCGCGAAATCAGACGCTGGAGTTCAAGGAAATTGGCATAATAACCACGAACGTTTCATTGAAGAATAGACATCGACGAGAAGAGGAAGGACAGCAGCAGAGAACAACGAAGAAACAAAGGCGAAAAGGGAACACAGCAACTTTAAAGAAGCGCAGGATCAGGGTCAGGGTCAGTGAAGTCAGGGTTAGGGGGCATGGGTAAACTGAGTAAAGAAGGAGGGAGGCGACCAGGGGCGGACGAGTAGGGTTTGGAGGAGGAAGAGGGGGGGGGGGGTAACCGAGGGTCTAGACAGCAGCAGAAGGGGCAGAAACCAGGAGGTGCACCTCAGCAAGGGCACCAACCGAGAGGTAAGCGGGGGCCAAAGAGATCTCCATAGCAGGAACAGGGGGGCGTAACCACTGAAATGGGAGGGGACGGAGCAAGAGAGTCAGAAGTAGGGGGCGAGGAAGAAAGCGAAGCCTTTTTAACCGCCGGGGAGGAGGAAGGAGAGGAGCCATGCTTACGCTTCTGACTCAAAGAGACAGGTGTCCCAGCAACTACGTACCAGGCAACGGATTCCAGCGTCTCAATAGGAGAAGCAAAACGAGAGCATACACGACGGCCGTTGGGAGAGCGATGAACATCAGCCTGTACTGACAGGCGGCATGGAGAGCCAATAGACGGAGAAGGATGGGAAGGAGGATCGGAGGGAGACGAGGAAGAAGACACAGGAGACATGACAGACTGGGCAGAAAGAAGGGAAACCCCAGACAGAGGATCAGGAGGGGGACCCTTCGAGACTGTTCTCAAAGGAACAGAGGAGGGGCAGTGGGCGTATTTGGGTCCAAGGCCTGGAAACGGGTTTGAGTCCGAGGATGGTGGGAAGGCCGAGAAGAGGAAGAGCGCAACACACGAGCATAAGAGACGTTTGCATAAGGTGGGAGCCGGCGAACTTGGTGCTTCGCCTCAGGAAAAGACTAACGCTCCAGGGGCTTCAAGTTGAGGACGGCTGCCTCAAGCTTGTTATGCATACACGCACAGGAGAAGGCAGGATGGGCCTCACCGTAATTGAGGCAGCGAGCCTGGGGAGAATTGCACTCCGACTTAGAGTGACCTTCGCCCCCACACAAAGGACAGAGAGAGAGAGAGAGACAGTACCAGAGCAGCGGAGGGCACCATGTCCAAACCTCCAGCACTTATTACAGAGCCGAGGAGAGGGAATGTACTCCAGGACGGAGCACCTGGCACCAGCAAGAACGACAAGAGGGCAGAAGGATCCTAACATCAAAGGTAATCTTCACAACCCAAAGAAGTTGAAGGCGACGACCACGAGGGGGATGAATAAATGAGTCTACCTGGAGGACAGAATGGCCCTGGGCATCGAGGATATGACGAATATCTTCGTGGCAGTCCTGGAGATTCCAAACACCGGTCGCAACATGGGGCGGGAAGAGAATAGTGCCAACACTGGCATTCAACCAAGCGTTCTTGGAGACCCGAACAGGGGTCTCACCAAGGCAGGACAAGGTGGCCAAGCGGGAGGCCGCATCCTGAGAAGAAGCAGCAACGACAAGTGTACCGAGACGGGTAGGGTGGAAAGTAACAGAGGCATCTACGGAATCAACAAGGGGCCAATGGAGGGAGAAATCGCCAGGAGGCGCAGAATCAAGAGGGAGGAGATAAAAAGTATTTGGCCCACGAAGCGGAACCAAACAGGGCTTGATACGCATCTGTACGGGAAGGACTCGAGCGAGTGCGGCCGTGTCGAGGACGGCGTTGAGAACCCCCCAAAGAGAGAGGGGTTAAAAGGCGCAGTATTCATAACTAGAGCCTGATCCGTGCCAGGGGACAAGGTGATCACCACTGGGGGTTTGGGGCTCGACCCAACCACAGAGGAGTAAGGGGAGCCGAGGGGAGTAGTCAGAAAGGTCTAAGGAGGAGCAAGGTTGGGGCCCAATACAGTGGGGGGGCTACAGAGCCCGGTCTTCCAACTCGGTCCGACTCGGGGGCTTGGTCGCCCCCCCCCCCCACGAGCCTGAGAAGGTAAAAGAGGAACAGAATTAGACATAAGTACGAATAGAAAAATATTCATTCACGAATGTGTCCACATACCCACCATGGAGCCACAATTAGAGGCAGGACACCCAACAAGAAGTTGTCGCTGATCATGTCAGGCCCCCCTAGGGGTGCGTCGTGAGTATACGCTCCACAAACGCCACCTTAAGAACCGTCAGTCCATCGAGATCGGGTTCAGTGACGAAAGGAGAATTGACAATAAATGGTTCCCATCGCTCTCGACGTTGGGTACTAAAGTTCTGCCTCCCCAAACACCCGGGCGTCAAAATAGAAGAAGTCCAAAAGAATAACCAAAACAAGCAAAGGGTCGGCAGGAAACGACTAGCAGATAGGAGAAGAGGGGGGGGGGGGGGAGAAAAACGAAACATAATGAAAATGAAAAGCGATCCGGCACAATTGGAGAAGACAGCAACAGGAGCATAAGGCCATAAAGGACAGAGCACTGTCTCCATGGAGCATCACACTTCAAAAGCCGACCACCAAGCCCCAATTCTGTATGACGTCCAATACCGCCCACAGGAAGGGTTTGGGACCACTATCATCAACAGGATGGGTATGGGGTCCACTACCGCCCACGGGATGGGTATTGGGTCCACAACCACTCACACACAGGATGGGAATGGGGTCCACTAACGCCCACAGGATGGGTATAGGGTCCAGTAACACCTATGGGATGGGTATGGGGTCCACTACTACCCCACAGGATCGGTATTTCGTTCAATGCCGCCCACAGGATACGTATGGGGTCCACTACCGCCTACAGGATGGGAATGGCCTGTACTGCAGCATACAGGATGAGTATAGGGTCCCGTACCGCCTACAGGGAGGGTATGGGGGTCCACTACCGCCCACAGGATGGGTATGGGGGTCCACTAGCGCCCAGAGGATGGGTTTGGGGACTACTATCATCCACAGCATGGGGTATGAGGTCCCCTACCGCCCACAGGATGGGTATATGCTCCACTACCGCCCATAGGATGGGTATTGGGTCCACAACCACTCACACACAGGATGGGTATGGGGTCCATTAACGCCTACGGGATGGGTAGGAGGGTCCACTACCGCCCACAGGATGGGTAGGAGGGTCCACTACCGCTCACAGGATGGGTTTGGGGGACCACTATCACCCACAGCTTGGGGTATGGGGCGCCCGCCTACTACTGCCCACAGGATGTGTATATGCTCCACTACCGCCCATAGGATAGGTATTGGGTCCACAACCACTCACACACAGGATAGGTATGGGATCCACAACCACTCACACACAGGATAGGTATGGGGTCCACTAACGCCCACAGGATGGGTATGGGGTCCACTATCATCCACAGCATGGGGTATGGGGTCCACTACCGCCCACAGGATGGGTATATGCTCCACCGCCGCCCACAGGATGGGTATTGGGTCCACAACCACTCACACACAGGATGGCAATGGGGTCCACTAACGCCCACAGGATGGGTAGGAGGGTTCACTACTGCCCACAGGATGGGTATTGGGTCCACAACCACTCTCACACTCGATGGGTTTGGGCTCCACTACCACCCGCCGGTAGGGTATGGGGGACCACTATCATGCACATAATGGATATGGGATCCAGTACTGCCTACAGAATGGATACTGTCAAGTGCCACCCAAAGGATTGGTATGGGATCCACTATCGCCCACAGGATGAGTATGGAGGCCAATACCGACCACAGGATGTGTATGCATTGGGATCACTATCATACATGGGATGGGTATATGGAGTCCACTATCACCTGTAGGATGGATATGGGGTCGACCTCTGCCTACAGGATGGGTATGGGGTCTACTACCATCCACTGGATGGGCATGGGGTCCATTACCACCTGTAAGTTGAATATGGGGTTCACTACTGCCTACAGGATGGGGGTGGGGTCCACAACCGGCCACAGGATGGATGTAGATTTCACAAGTAGTCTCACGATGTGTATGGGGTTTACTACCACTCGTTGGATAGGTAAAGGGGTTCACTAATGCCTACAGGATATGCATGGAGACACTACTTCATACAGGATTGGTATGACGTCCTCTACCGCCCACAGGATGGGTATAAGCTCCTCTACCGCCCACAGGATGAATATGGGGTCCAATACTGCCCACAGGATGAATATAGGGTCCAATACCGCCCACAGGATGGGTATGGGTCCATTACCGATCACAGAATGGATATGGGGTCCTCTACCGCCCACAGGATAGATATTGGGTTCAATACCGCCTGAAGGATGGATATATGGTCATTTCCGCCCACAGGATGGGTATGGGGTTCACTACCGACCACAGGGGGAGTATATAGGGGACAATTACCGCCCACAGGATGCGTATGGGGTTCACTACCGACCACAGGGGGAGTATATAGGGGACAATTACCGCCCACAGGATGCGTATGGGGTTCACTACCGACCACAGGGGGAGTATATAGGGGACAATTACCGCCCACAGGATGCGTATAGATCCATTACCGCCCATAGGATGGATATGGGGTCCACTACCGCCCGCAGGATAGGTATGGGGTCAAGTACCACCCACAGGATGAGTATGGGGTCCATTACTTCCCACAGGATGAGTATGGGTCCATTACCGCCCACAGGATAGGTATAGGGTACACTACCACCCACAGGATAGATATGGGGTCCACTACGGACCACAGGATGGATATGGGGTCCACTACCGACCACATGATGGATGTGGGGTCCACAACCACCCACATGATGGAAATGGGGTCCACTACCACCCACTCGATGGGTATGGCCTCCACTGCAGCATACAGGATGAGTATAGGGTCGAGTTCCGCCCACAGGAATGGTATGAGGTCCTCTACTGCGCACAGGATGGGTATTGGATCCACAACTACTCACACACAGGATGGGGTTTGGGGTCCACTAACGCCCACAGGATGGGTATTGGGTCCACAACCACTCACACACAGGATGTGTATGGTGTTCACTAACGCCCACAGGGTGGATATGAGGTCCGCTAACTCCCACAGGATGGGTATTAGGTCCAAAACCACTCACACGCAGGTTGGGTATGAGGTCCACTACCACCCACGGGTTGGGTATGGGGGGACCATACCCATCATCCACATGATTGGTATGGGACCCACTATCGCCCACAGGATAAGTATGGAGGCCAATACCGTACACAAGATGGGTATGCATGGGGAGCGTTATCATCCATGGGATGGGTGTATGGAGTCCACTATCACCTGTAGGATGGATATATGGTTCACTTCTGCCTATAGGATGGGTATGGGGTCTACTACCATCCACTGGATGGGCATGGGGTACATTACCACCTGTAGGTTGAATATAGGGTCCACTACTGCCTACTGGATTGGTATAGGGTCACCTACTTCCCACAGGATGTGTATGGGGTTCAATACCGACCAAAGGTATTGGTATGGGTATGGGCCCATTACCCCCCACAGGATGGATATGTGGTTCACTACTGCTCACAAGATGAATATTGGGTCCAATACCGCTTGAAGGATGGATATGGGGTCCATTTCCGGCCACAGGATGGGTATGGGGGTCCACTACCGACCACAGGATGAGTATATAGGGTCCGATACCGCCCACAGGATGGGTATTAATCCATTACAGCCCACAGGAGGGATATGGGGTCTACTACCGCCCACATTATGGGTATGGGGTCCACTACCTCTTATAGGATGGGTATGAGGTCCATCACCGCCCACTAGAAAGGTTTGGGATCCACTGCCAATCACAGGATGGATATGGGGGTCCACTACCGCCCACGAAATGGGTATTGGGTACACTACCACCCACAGGATGGATATGGGGTCCACTGCCGACCACAGGATGGATATAGGGGGTCCACCACAGCCCATAGAATGGATATGGGGCCCACTACCGATCACATTATGTGTACTGCGTCCACTGCCGCACACAGGACGGATATGTTGTCCACTACCGCCGACAGGATGGATATGAGGTCCACTACCCCCTTAAGATGGATATGGGGTCCACTATTGACGACAGAATGGATACGGTTTCCACTACAGCCCACAGGATGGAAATGGGATCCACTTCCACCCACTGGATGGATATGGGGTCCACTACCGACCACAGGATGGATACGGGGTCCATTACCGCCCACAGGATGGATATGGGGTCCACTACCGACCACAGAATGGATACGGGGTCCACTACCGCCCACATGATAGATATTGGGTCCACTACCGACCACAGGATAGATATGGTTTACACTACCGCCCACAGGTTGGATATGGGGTCCATGTCGGAAAATCCGACACCATTTAATATATCATACAGATAATAGCTGTGTTGTATAAACAAGTTACCCATAGAAAACGTAACTTGTAGTGGAATTACCGTCTAAAGAAAACGGGATATCATCACCACATACCATTATAAATCACCACCTATTATGGTGGGAATTATTCTTAAATACATTAGTCTTTAGACTTTACCATCATAAAAACATCTTATATAAATTAACTTAATTATCAATATTAAAGTAGAGTAAATGTGACCCTTCTATCACTTTCTGAAATCTGGACAAAGTAGGCCAGGCGTCAGAGTGAGGAAGGAGGGAGCCATTGTTGTGTCACCTCCGAGAAGTGAGGAAGGAGGCAGCCATTGTTGTGTCACCTCCGAGACGTGTGGAGCAAATTCGGCTCCTATCATTCTGGACAATGTCGGCCAGTAACGTCAATAGTATGGAGTATTAAACAGCCATTGTTATACGAGACCAGAGGCTCACACGGGAGCAAATTCGGCTCCTGATAAATTTACTTGGACGTAGTGTTATGGAACCCAAAGGTGTACCATTGTCAACACGCTGTCTACAAATACAAGTTAAGTGTCTATCCGAAACCCGTTTATCATTCATTTATGGCCATTAATGTCAGGATATAGGGTTAGCCGGTTAGAACGCGAAATCGCCTCATACTAAAGGTAATTAAGCCAGGTCTTTAATGTTCCATGTACTGTATAGTGTTTTCTCTGATATAGCTTGTCATATATAGGATTCTGGCTTCACAGCTAGCGCACTTTTGACAGGTCAAGACGAGGATGCAAGATTATGTGCACCAGTTACTGGGTGATAGAAGCTACCTCAAAGAGGATAATTTGGTGTCTACACTCTAGTTATACCTGGTGGACTAACCTGCTGTACTATAAGAGAAGGAACCTCATCAATGTATGTAGCTATTACTGTAGTTTGATTGGCTGCATATATATTAATTTAATAACCCCCCCTAATGTGTAGAGGATCGATTTGTGAGATTAAGAGATTATTGCAGAAATACAGTCCACTTATCATTATACAAATTGCTATCGAAGTATATAAATTAACATAAATATAAATTCATATAAATTAAATAAATATAAATCTCACAGGTCGGTTCCCACATTATTTTGGTCCTTCGAAACCGAATTATTTGGACCTTCGGAACCGGAATATTCGGTCCTATGAACCCACATTTGGTCATCTTAGTACCGGATGAACCAGTTAACCAGTGGATTCATTAAATATACTAGTGCAGTGTTATTTAAACAAAGCCAGCAGTCAAGACGGCAGCGTAGCCTCGAGGGAGCTCAGGAGCCTCCCTCAGCCCAGTTCAGCTTCGTCAGCGGTTTCATGCACACCCACAGATATTTGGTGGCGTGTTATTTCGTGAAATGACAGCGCTAATATAGAATCCAGCCAAATTAGTGACTGTGTCTTCGCGAGATTGTTCACGGATTTCGTGGTGTTACATTTCGCGAGAGATTATCTACGAATTTTGTGGACTTTATTTCGCGAGGTCACTAATAATATTTAATACTTCTAGATAATATTAGAAGTTTCATAGAGGCTAATTAAGAGGCTATTATCAATAATTGTGTATATTATTTCTCCAAAATAGAGAATTATTTAATATATATTGCACTAGTGATCATAGTATAATATTTACTAATTGCCAACCCACAACAGGGTAGGATATTAACCATTGACTAGTTGAACTATTATTGTTCATCCTAGTCCCATTATTACAATAGTCAGTTGTACTATATTGAACAACCTAACACCATTAATGAATGGTCCAGACCCTATTTTGGGTGTAATTTTTATCAACTCGAGTTGAGTTGTATATATAATAAATTACTTATGATCATTACACCTTTGAGTGATTAATTAGTGTCTCTACCATCCTAGGGTGATATAGAAGAGCTAACCTAAAGGTACTTCCAGTGACACTGGTTTATCACTCAAATCATTAGTGTGTATGATTGTATATATATAATGTGTATTAATTTTAAGTGCTAACCTCTAGTAGAGGTAGGATTATTGCCTAGTGAGTGCAGAATTTAACCCTAGGCTACCATCAGTGCTTGTTCAGTATTATGAGCAGCCCAAATACAAGCCCCACAAGGCTTCACCAACTAGCCAGGATGGATAATGCAGGGAGAATGAAAAGAACCCTTGCAGGTCTTAAAGGCCACTTAACAAGACAGATCAAGAAATGTGAAGATTTGTCACAACAATCTCAAGTTGATTATGCTGACCTGGAAAGCTATTATCAAGCAGCTGCAGGTAAATTTGAGCAAATCAAATGTCAAATAGCAACATATGTGGCTGAACTTGCCAACACCAATTTATCAGAAACAGAAATAGACGACATTATGGTTGATCTTGCGAATTATGAAGATCACACTCAGGCCACGTTACAGCCTTATGTCAAATTAATTGCCCAGAACAAGGCAACAGCAACAACAACAACAGTTGCATCTAATACGAGTCAAGCAGAAGCTCGACTCCCTCCAATTAATTTACCCACTTTCTCAGGAAAAGATGAGGAAGATTGGGACGAATTTTGGAACAAATTCGTTGACCTTGTAGACTCAAAACAATCTTTACCAAAGAGTAGTAAATTCTCTTATTTGCAAGGTCAATTATCAGGTGAGGCTAAAACAGTAGTATCCCATCTGAGATTAACTAATGACGGCTATGATCTGGCAGTAAAACTCCTCAAGGATAATTATGCTGATCCAGAAGTAAGAACATCACATTTAGTTCATGAGCTGTTGCATTTACACCCACCGGAGGCTTCAGCTGATTCACTCCAAGTCTTCAAGCTGGAGATAGAATCATTGATCAATGCCCTCAGCCTGACAGCAGATACAAACGGGGCTGAGTGGGTCTTGAAAATAATTGTCCAGGAGAAAATACCTAGGGACATATTGAGACAAATGAGTGCTCATTACAATAAAAGTATCTTATCCATGAATGAAATATCTGAAGGTTTAAAGTCAGTAGTTCATCAATTACGAACACATGACAAATTAAAACCACCAAGTAAACCCTCAGAAACTAATAATAGTAAACCACAGAGTACCAAAGGTACTCCAAATCAATCTAGACAATATAATTCAACACCAAAGTGGAACAGTAGCAGTGTGGGCGTATATGCAGTGGGACCCTCCAAGCCTATAGTTACTGTGTCACCCAAGAACGTGACACCAAAGGGTACTGGAAGCTATGGAACATGTTTGTTCTGCAATGAGAAACATTCAATGTACCACTGCCCTAATTTTCCTGATAGTGACGGCCGTGTTGAGCGACTCAAAGATTTGCAACATTGCACGAGGTGCCTCAGGAAACATAACATCAAGGACTGTGATACCCAATTACACACCTGTAATAGGTGTAACAAAGGTCAGCACCATGCAGCATTGTGCAGAGACACCAAAACAACGTCTCCAAACCCCAAGGTGGAAGATAGCATTCCCACCACAGTACAGTACTGCAAGGTGCAACAAACAAAGAGTGTCCAATCGGCAAAGTCTAAAGGTAATACGACTTTGCCTACTGCCCAAATTACCATCCTGAATAAGAGGGCCAAGGTCCATACCCGAGGGTTGTTTGACCAAGGATCCCAGAGAACATACATCACTAAAAGGTTGGCAGATGAATTACAATTAAGGCCTGTAGCCCAGATGTCATTCAACATCTCAGGGTTTGTAATAGATGCAGGACCTCAAGTCTACCAGGTGGTACAACCATCAGTACGTTTAGGCAGGTACGTCTGTCGAGTACAAGCCATTGTGGTGGACAAAATACCAGTAGACCTACAAGTTCAAGGTCTGAGAGCAACAGCCAAATTCCTGAGAAATAGAGGAATAAAATTGGCAGATAATATTAAGTCTGATCACCTCACTGACTTCGGTCTCCTTGTTGGGACAGACTATTGTCATCGATTCATCGGTAGCCCTACTAAATATCAGGGTATAACCATGTTAAACTCTGCAGGAGGTAAATTACTCTCAGGCCCAGTATCAAGCCTGAGGAGACCTATGCCTGCAGATAAACAATACCAGTAGAAATTTAAATTTGTCAGCTGATTATATTTCTCCAGTAGCATTATACTAAGGAGATTACAGTTGACTATACCAACAGAGGTTGATGTTAGTATCATCATTTGAAGCTGAAGATGAGTTCATGAGGCCTCAGTGGCAAATCAGTGAACAGTAGCCTAAAACAGCTACAAGTCACTGCGACCAATGTCACTGAACCCACTGCAGTCTCAGAACCATACTTTACTTTAATGATGAGCTATTCAATCTTCTGAATCAATTAACTAAATTAAACCCCAATAAATCTGATGACTGATTTGATACATTTATTATTTAATCAAGATGTATTCCATGGGCCTCAGTGTTTATATATCAGTGACCAGTTACCTGAAGAAACTTCAAGTTATATCTAATGTCACTGATCTCACTGCAGTCCCTGAATCATACTTGACTGTAGTACTTGATCACATCCAGTCTTCTGGGTTAAATAATATGTAATAAGGCTTGAATATTAGCCTTTCAAGAGTTGACAGGGAAATGAAATCGCATTAGACTTCTAACCCCTGCAACTCTAGTACGGGACATCCGTCCTGTACGAACAGACGCACAAATGTGTGATTACTAACAACTAACATCAAATTAATCTAATAATCCGAAGGAGGAGTATCGGTGTTCGTCTGTTCTAAATAGGACTTCGACCCGTGAGCAGCCCCCTGGGGAATTATGTCGGAAAATCCGACACCATTTAATATATCATACAGATAATAGCTGTGTTGTATAAACAAGTTACCCATAGAAAACGTAACTTGTAGTGGAATTACCGTCTAAAGAAAACGGGATATCATCACCACATACCATTATAAATCACCACCTATTATGGTGGGAATTATTCTTAAATACATTAGTCTTTAGACTTTACCATCATAAAAACATCTTATATAAATTAACTTAATTATCAATATTAAAGTAGAGTAAATGTGACCCTTCTATCACTTTCTGAAATCTGGACAAAGTAGGCCAGGCGTCAGAGTGAGGAAGGAGGGAGCCATTGTTGTGTCACCTCCGAGAAGTGAGGAAGGAGGCAGCCATTGTTGTGTCACCTCCGAGACGTGTGGAGCAAATTCGGCTCCTATCATTCTGGACAATGTCGGCCAGTAACGTCAATAGTATGGAGTATTAAACAGCCATTGTTATACGAGACCAGAGGCTCACACGGGAGCAAATTCGGCTCCTGATAAATTTACTTGGACGTAGTGTTATGGAACCCAAAGGTGTACCATTGTCAACACGCTGTCTACAAATACAAGTTAAGTGTCTATCCGAAACCCGTTTATCATTCATTTATGGCCATTAATGTCAGGATATAGGGTTAGCCGGTTAGAACGCGAAATCGCCTCATACTAAAGGTAATTAAGCCAGGTCTTTAATGTTCCATGTACTGTATAGTGTTTTCTCTGATATAGCTTGTCATATATAGGATTCTGGCTTCACAGCTAGCGCACTTTTGACAGGTCAAGACGAGGATGCAAGATTATGTGCACCAGTTACTGGGTGATAGAAGCTACCTCAAAGAGGATAATTTGGTGTCTACACTCTAGTTATACCTGGTGGACTAACCTGCTGTACTATAAGAGAAGGAACCTCATCAATGTATGTAGCTATTACTGTAGTTTGATTGGCTGCATATATATTAATTTAATAACCCCCCCTAATGTGTAGAGGATCGATTTGTGAGATTAAGAGATTATTGCAGAAATACAGTCCACTTATCATTATACAAATTGCTATCGAAGTATATAAATTAACGTAAATATAAATTCATATAAATTAAATAAATATAAATCTCACAGGTCGGTTCCCACAGTCCACATCAACCCATAGAATGAATATGGGGTCCGCTATCGACTTCAGGATAGATACAGGGTTCACTACTGACTAATGGATGGATATGGGGAACACTACCGCCCACAGGGTGGGTTTGGCGACCACTATCATCCAAAGCATGGGATATAGGGTCCATAACGCCCACAGGAAGGGAATATGTTCCACTACTGCTCACAGAATGAGTATTGGTTCCACTAACGCCCACCGCAGGATTGGTATGAGGTCCGTCCACTAACGCCCACAGGATGGGTATTGGGTCCACAACCACTCACACACCGGATGGGCATAAATTTGACTCCTGGTCGTCATTTTTGAACCGAGTTTTGGCTCCTGCACCTATTTACAGTTTTCACTTACGACTTTTTATAAGGAAAATATGTCAATTACTGAGAACGGCGATGGGTCATACTTGCCCAAACCTCCCTGCAGTTTTCAAAATATTTGAAATATCGGAAATTTGACTCTTGAGCGTCATTTGTGAGCCGAGTTCTGGCTCTCTGCACCTATTTGCAGTTTCCAGTTAGGACTTTTCATACCGAAAACATGCCAATTACTGGAAATGGAAATGGGTCATATTTTACCCAAACGCTCTTGCAGTTAAAAAAATATCTGAAATTTCGGAAAGTTGACTCCTGCGCGTCATTTCTGAGCCAAATTCTTGTTTTCTGTACCTATTTGCAGTTTCCAATTACGAATTTTTAACCGAAAATATGTAAAATACTGAAAACGGCGATGCATCATATTTTACAAAAAAAAACCTGCAGTTTTCAAAATATCTGAAATATAAGATATTTGACTCCTGAGAGTCATTTTTTAGCCGAATTTTGGCTTTCTACACCTATTTGAAGTTTCCAATTGCGACTTTTTAATCCGAAAATATGCCAATTACTGAGAACAGCGATGGGTCATATTTTGCACCCCCCCCCCCCCTGCAGTTTTCAAAATATCTGAAATATAAGAAATTTGACTCCTGAGAGTCATTTTATAGCCGAATTGTGGCTTTCTGCACCTATTTGAAGTTTCCAATTACGACTTTTTATTCCGAAAATATGCCAATTACTGAAAACGTGCGATGGGTTATATTTTACACAAACCCCCAACTGCAGTTTTTGAAATACCTGAAATATCGGAAATGTGACTAATGGGCGTCATTTTCTAGCCGAATTCTGGCTCTCTGCACCATTTTGCAGTTTCCAATTACGATGTTTTATTCCGAAAATATGCCAGTTACTGAAAACCGCAATGCATAATATTTTACAGAATCCCCTGCAGTTTTAAAAATATCTAAAATATCAGAAATTTGACTCCTGGGCGTCATTTTCGAGCCGAATTCTAGATCTCTGCACCAATTTGCAGTTTCCAATTTCGAATTCTTACACCGAAAATATGCCAATTAGTGAAAACAGAGATGGGTCATATTTTAACGACCCCCCCCCCCCTGCAGTTTTCAAAATATCTGAAATATCGGAAATTTGACGCCTGAGCGTTATTTTTGAGCCGAATTCTCACTCATGATGAGAATCCATGAGTGAGAATTCTCAATTTTTGATGCGCTCACATGGATGTGCTCACTTAGATGTGCTCACCTAGATGTGCTCACCTAAATGTGCTCAGTAAGATGTGCTCACCTACATGTACTCACTTAGATATGCTCACTTAGATGTGCTCACTTAGATGTGCTCCCCTAGATGTGCTCACCTAGATGTGCTCAACGAGATGTGCTCACTTAGATGTGCTCACCTAGATGTGCTCACCTAAATGTGCTCAGTAAGATGTGCTCACCTACATGTACTCACATAGATATGCTCACTTAGATATGCTCACTTAGATGTGCTCCCCTAGATGTGCTCCCCTAGATGTGCTCACTTAAATGTGCTCACTTAGATGTGCTCCCCTAGATGTGCTCACCTAGATGTGCTCCCCTAGATGTGCTCACTTAAATGTGCTCACTTAGATGTGCTCCCCTAGATGTGCTCACTTAGATGTGCTCACCAAGATGTGCTCACCTAGATGTGCTCACCCAGATGTGCTAACCTAGATGTGCTCCACTAGATGTGCTCACCTAGATGTGCACACCTAGAAGTGCTCACCTAGATGTGCTCACACAGATGTGCTCACCTAGATGTGCTCCCCTGGATGTGCTCACCTAGATGAGCTCCCCTAGATGTGCTCCCCTAGAAGTGCTTACCTAGATGTGCTAACATAGACGTGCTCACCTAGATATGTTCAACCAGATGTGCTCACCTAGATGTGCTCTCCTAGATGTGCTCACCTAGATGTGCTCACCTAAATGTGCTCTCTTAGATGTGCGCCCCTAGATGGGCTCACCTAGAAGTGCTCACCCAGATGTGCTCACCTAGATGTGCTCACCCAGATGTGTTCACCTAGATGTGTTCACCTAGATGTGCTCACCTAGATGTGCTCACCTAGAGGTGCTCCCCCAGATCTGTTCCCCTAGATGTGCTCCTCTAGATGGGCTTACTTAGAAGTGCTCACCTAGATGTGCTCACCCAGATGTGCTCACCTAGATGTGCTCACCTAGATGTGCTCACTCAGATGTGCTCACCTAGATGTGTTCAACTAGATGTGCTCACTTAGATGTGCTCACCGAGATGTTCTCACCCAGATGTGCTCATTTAGATATGCTCCCCTAGACGGGCTCACCTAGAAGTGCTCACCTAGATGTGCTCACCCAGATGTGGACACCTAGATGTGGTCACCTAGATGTGCTCATCTAAATGTGATCACCTAGATGTGCTCACCTAGATGTGCTCATCTAAATGTGATCACCTAGATGGGCTCACTTAGATGTGCTCACCTAGATGAGCTCACCTAGATGGGATCACCTAGATGTGCTCACCTAGATGTGCTCACCTAGATGGGCTCACCTAGATGTGATCACCTAGATGTGATCACCAAGATGTGATCACCTAAATGTGTTCACCTAGATGTGCTCACCTAGATGTGCTCACCTAGAAGTGCTCCCCTAGATGTGCTCACTGAGATATAATCACCTAGAAGTGCCCACCTAAAGGTTCTCACCTAGATGTGCTGACATAGATGTGCTCACCTAGATGTGCTCACTTAGATGTGCTTCCCTAGATGTGTTTACTAGTTGTGTTTTTACGGGGGTTGAGCTTTGCTCTTTCGGCCCGCCTCTCAACTGTCAATCAACTGTTTACTAACTACTTACTAACTACTTTTTTTTTTCAACACCACACACATACACCCCAGGAAGCAGCCCGTGACAGCTGACTAACTCCCAGGTACCTATTTACTGCTAGGTAACAGGGGCATTCAGGGTGAAAGAAACTTTGCCCATTTGTTTCTGCCTCGTGCGGGAATCGAACCCGCGCCACAGAATTACGAGTCCTGCGCGCTATCCACCAGGCTACGAGGCCCCTATAGGTGCTCACTTAGATGTGCTCCCCTAGATGTGCTCACCTAGAGGTGCTCACTTAGATGAGCTCACCCTAGATGTGCTCACCTAGATGTGCTCATCAAGGTGTGCTTACTTAGATGTGCTCCCCTAGATGTGCTCACTTAGATGTGCTCACCTAGATGTGCTCACTTAGAGGTGCTCACATAGATGTGCTCACCTAGATGTGCTCACCTAGATGTGCTCACCTAGATGCGCTCACCTAGATGTGCTCACATAGATGTGCTCACCTAGATGTGCTCACCTAGATGTGCTCACTTAGATGTGCTCACCTAGATGTGCTCACTAAGATGTGCTCACTTAGACGTGCTTCCCTAGACGTGCTCACTTAGATGTGCTCACCTAGATGTGCTCACTTAGATGTGCTCGCCTAGTTGTGCTCACCAAGATGTGCTCTCCTAGATGGGCTCACCTAGATGTGCTCACCAAGATGAGCTCCCATTGATGTGCTCACCTAGATGTGCTCACCAAGATGAGCTCCCATTGATGTGCTCACCTTGATGTGTTCATCTAGATATGCTCCCCAAGATGTGCTCACCTAGAAGTGCTCCCCTAGATGTGCTGACTGAGATATGCTCACCTAGAAGTGCTCACCTTGATGTTCTCACCTAGATGTGCTCACCTAGTTGTGCTCACCTAGATATGCTCACTTAGATGTGCTCCCCTAGATGTGCTCACTTGGATGTGCTCCTCTAGATGTGCTCACATAGAGGTGCTCACTTAAATGAGCTTACCTAGATGTGCTCAGCTAGATATGCTTCCCTAGATGTGCTCACTTGGATAAGCTCACCTAGATATGCTCACCTAGAAGTGCTCACTTAGATGTTCTCACCTAGATGTGCTCACCTAGATGTTCTCACTTGGATGTGCTCACTTAGATATGCTAACTTAGATGTGCTCTCTTAGATGCGCTCACCTAGATGTGCTTACTTAGATGTGCTCACTTACATGTGCTCCTCTAGATGTCCTCACCTAGATGTGCTGAACGAGTTGTGCTCACCAAGATGTGAGCACCTAGAGGTGCTCACTAAGATGTGCTCCCCTAGATGTGCTCACCTAGATGTGCTCACCTAGATATGCGCCCCTAGATGAGCTCATCTAGATATGCGCCCCTAGATGTGCTCATCCAGATTTGCTCACCTAGATGTGCTCCCCTAGATGTGCTCACGTAGATGTGCTCACCTAGAAGTGCTCACCTAGATTTGAGCACATCTAGGTGAGCTCACCTAGATGTGCTTACTTAGATGTGCGCCCCTAGATGTGCTCACTTAGATGTGCTTACCTAGATGTTCTCACCTAGTTGTGCTCACCTAGATGTCCTCCCCCTATATGTGCTCACCTAGATGTCCTCACCTAGAAGTGCTCACCTAGATGTGCTCACCCAGATGTGCTCACCTAGTTGTGGTCAGCTTGATGTACTCACCTAGATGTACTCACCTAGATGTGCTCACCTATATGTGCTTACTTAGATGTGCGCCTCTAGATGTGCTCACTTAGATGTGCTCACCAAGATGTTCTCACCTAGATGTGCTCACCTAGATGTTCTCACTTGTATGTGCTCACTTAGATATGCTAACCTAGATGCGCTCACTTAGATGCGCTCACCTGGATGTGCTCACTTATATGTGCTCACCTAGCTGTGCTCACCTAGATGTGCTCAATTAGATGTGTTCACCTACATGTGCTCACTTAGATGTGCTTCCCTAGATGCGCTCACTTAGATGTGGTAACCTAGATGTGCTCACCTAGATGTGCTGACCTAGGTGAGCTCACCTAGATGTGCTCCCTTAGATGTGCTCACTTAGATGTGCTCACTTAGATGTGCTCCCCTAGATATGCTCACCTACATGTGCTCAACTAGATGTGCTCACGTAGATGTGCGCCCCTAGATGGGCTCACCCAGATTTGCTCACCTAGATGTGCTCATCTAGATGTGCTCACTTAGATGTCCTCACCTAGATGTGCTCCTCCAGATGAGCTCCCCTCGATGTGCTCCTCTAGATGGGCTCACCTAAAAGTACTCACCTAGATGTGCTCACCCAGATGTGCTCACCTAGATGAGCTCACCTAGATGTGCTTACTCAGATGTGCTCACCTAGATGTGTTCAACTAGATGTATTCACCGAGATGTGCTCACCTAGATGTTCCCACCAAGATGTGCTCACATAGATGTACTCCCCTAGATGGGCTCACCTAGAAGTGCTCACCTAGATGTGCTCACCCAGATGTGCTCACCTATATGTGCTCACCTAGATGTGCTCATCTAGATGTGCTCACTTAGATGTGCTCCCCTAGATGTGCTCACTTAGATGTGCTCACCTAGATGTGCTCACTTAGAGGTGCTCACTTAGATGTGCTCACCTAGATGTGCTCACTTAGAGGTGCTCACTTAGATGTGCTCACCTAGATGTGCTCACCTAGATGCGCTTACCTAGATGTGCACACTTAGATGTGCTCACTTAGGTGTGCTCCCCTAGATGTGCTCACTTAGAAGTGCTCACCTAGATGTGCTCACTTAGAGGTGCTCACTTAGATGTGCTCACCTAGATGTGCTCACTTAGAGGTGCTCACTTAGATGTGCTCACCTAGATGTGCTCACCTAGATGCGCTTACCTAGATGTGCACACTTAGATGTGCTCACCTTGATGTGCTCACTTAGATGTGCTCACCTAGATGTGCTCACTAAGATGTGCTCACTTAGATATGCTCACCTAGATGTGCTCACCTAGATGTGCTCACGTAGATGTGCGCCCCTAGATGGGCTCACTTAGAAGTGCTCACATAGATGTACTCACCCAGATGTGCTCACCTAGATGTGCTCACCTTGATGTGCTCACCCAGATATGTTCACCTAGATGTGCTCACCTAGATGTGCTCACTCAGATGTGCTCACCTAGAAGTGTTCAACTAGATGTGCTCATTTAGATGTGCTCACCTAGATGTTCTCACCAAGATGTGCTCACATAGATGTACTCCCTTAGGTGGACTCACCTAGAAGTGCTCACCCAGGTGTGCTCACCTAAATGTGCTCACCTAGATGTGCTCACCTAGATGTGCTAACCTAGATGTGCTCACCTAGATGTGCTCACCTAGATGTGCTCACCTAGAAGTGATCCCCTAGATGTGCGTACATAGATATGCTCACCTAGAAGTGCTCACCTAGATGTGCTCACCCAAATGTGGTCACCTAGATGTGCTCACCTAGATGTGCTCACTCAGATGTGCTCACCTAGATGTGTTCAACTAGATGTGCTCACCTAGATGTGCTCACCTAGATGTGCTCACCTAGATGTGCTCACCAAAATGTGATCACCTAGATGTGCTCACCTTGATGTGCTCACCTAGACGGCGCACCTAGATGTGATCTCCTAGAAGTGCTCACCTAGATGGGTTCACCTATATGTGCTTACCTAGATGTTCTCACCTAGATGGGCTCATCTAGATGTGCTCACATAAATGTGATGACCTAAATGTGATGACCTAGATGTGCTCTCCTAGATGTGCTCACCTAGATGTGCTCACCTCGATGTGCTCACCTAGATGTGCTCACCTACAAGTGTTTCCCTAGATGTGCTCACCTACAAGTGTTTCCCTAGATGTGCTCACTGAGACATGCTCACCTAGAAGTGCTCACCTAGATGTGCTCACATAGATGTGCTCACCTAGATGTGCTCACTTAGATATGCTCCCCTAGATGTGCTCACTTAGATGTGCTCACTTAGATGTGCTCACCTAGAGGTGCTCACCTAGATGTGCTCACCTAGATGTGCTCACCTAGATGTGCTCACCTAGATGTGCTCACTTAGATGTGCTCCCCTAGATGTGCTCACCTAGATGTGCTCAACGAGATGTATTCACCAAGATGTGCTCACCTAGAGGTGCTCACTTAGATGTGCTCCCCTAGATGTCCTCACCTAGATGTGCGCACCTAGATGTGCTCACCTAGATTTGCGCCACTAGATGAGCTCACCTAGATATGCGCCCCTAGATGTGTTCATCCAGATGTGCTCACCTAGATGTGCTTCCCCTAGTTGTGCTCACTTAGATGTGCTCACCTAGAAGTGCTCACCTAGATGTGCTCACCCAGATGTGCTCACCTAGATGTGCTCACCTAGATGTGCTCACTTAGATGTGCTCCCCTAGATGTGCTCACTTAGATGTGCTCACTTACATGTGCGCCCCTAGATGTGCTCACTTAGATGAGCTCACCTAGATGTGCTCTCCTAGATGTGCTCACCAAGATGTGCTCACCTAGATGTGCTCACCTAGAAGTGCTCACCTAGATGTCCTCATCCAGATGTGCTCATCTAGATGTGCTCCCCTAGATGTGCTCACCTAGAAGTGCTCACCTAGATGTGCTCACCCAGATGTGCTCACATAGATGTGCTCCCCTAGATGTGCTCCCCTAGATGTGCTTACCTAGATGTGCTCACATAGAAGTGCTCACCTAGATGTGTTCACCCAGATGTGCTCAGATGTGTAAGATGTGCTTACCTAGATGTGCTCACCTAGATGTGCTCGCCTAGATGTGCTGTCTTAGATGTGCGCCCCTAGATGCGCTCACCTAGAAGTGCTCACATAGATGTGCTCACCTAGATGTGATCACCTAGAAGTGCTCACCTAGATGTCCTCATCCAGATGTGCTCATCTAGATGTGCTCCCCTAGATGTGCTCACCTAAAAGTGCTCACCTAGATGTGCTCACCCAGATGTGCTCACATAGATGTGCTCCCCTAGATGTGCTCCCCTAGATGTGCTTACTAGATGTGCTCACATAGAAGTGCTCACCTAGATGTGTTCACCCAGATGTGCTCACCTAGATGTGCTTACCTAGATGTGCTCACCTAGATGTGCTCGCCTAGATGTGCTGTCTTAGATGTGCGCCCCTAGATGCGCTCACCTAGAAGTGCTCACATAGATGTGCTCACCTAGATGTGCTCACCTAGATGTGCTCACCTAGATGTGCTCACCTAGATTTGCTCCTCAAGATGTGCTCCCCTCGATGTGCTCATCTAGATGTGCTCACCTAGATGTGCTCACTCAGATGTGCTCACCTAGAAGTGTTCAACTAGATGTGCTCACCTACATGTGCTCACATAGATGTTCTCACCAAGATGTGCTCACATAGATGTACTCCCCTAGATGGGCTCACCTAGATGTGCTCACCTCGATGTGCTCACCCAGATGTGCTCACCTATATGTGCTCACCTAGATGTGCTCATCTAGATGTGCTCACTTAGATGTGCTCCCCTAGATGTGCTCACTTAGATGTGCTCATCTAGATGTGCTCACTTAGAGGTGCTCACTTAGATGTGCTCACCTAGATGTGCTCACCTAGATGTGCTCACCTAGATGCGCTCACCTAGACGTGCTCACTTAGATGTGCTCACCTAGATGTGCTCTCCCAGATGGGCTCACCTAAATGTGCTCACCTAGATGTGCTCACCTAGATGTGCTCACCTAGATGTGCTCACCTAGATGTGCTCCCCTAGATGTGCTCACCTTGATGTGTTCATCTAGATATGCTCCCCAAGATGTGCTCACCTAGAACTGCTCCCCTAGATGTGCTGACTGAGATATGTTCACCTAGAAGTGCTCACCTTGATGTTCTCACCTAGATGTGCTCACCTAGTTGTGCTCACCTTGATATGCTCACGTAGATGTGCTCCCCTAGATGTGCTCACTTGGATGTGCTCCTCTAGATGTGCTCACATAGAGGTGCTCAATTAAATGAGCTTACCTAGATGTGCTCCCCTAGAGGTGCTCACTTAGATGGCCTCACTTAGATGTGCTCAGCTAGATATGCTTCCCAAGATGTGCTCACTTGGATAAGCTCACCTTGATATGCTCACCTAGAAGTGCTCACTTAGACGTTCTCACCTAGATGTGCTCACCTAGATGTTCTCACTTGTATGTGCTCACTTAGATATGCTAACTTAGATGTGCTCACTTAGATGTGCTCACCTAGAGGTGCTCACTTAGATGTGCTCACCTAGATGTGCTCACCTAGATGTGCACACCTAGATGTGCTCACTTAGATGTGCTCCCCTAGATGTGCTCACCTAAATGTGCTCACCTAGAGGTGCTCACTTAGATGTGCTCCCCTAGATGTGCTCACCTAGATGTGCGCACCTAGATGTGCTCACCTAGATTTGCGCCACTAGATGAGCTCACCTAGATATGCGATCCTAGATGTGTTCATCCAGATGTGCTCACCTAGATGTGCTTCCCTAGATGTGCTCACTATGATGTGCTCACCTAGAAGTGGTCACCTAGATGTGCTCACCCAGATGAGCTCACCTAGATGTTCTCTCCCTATATGTGCTCACCTAGATGTGTTCACCTAGAAGTGCTCACCTAGATGTGCTCACCCAGATGTGCTCACCTAGATGAGCTCAGCTTGATGTACTCACCTAGATGTGCTCACCTAGATGAGCTCACCTAGATGTGCTCACTTACATGTGCGCCCCTAGATGCGCTCACTTAGATGTGCTCACCTAGATGTGCTCTCCTAGATGTGCTCACCAAGATGTGCTCACCTAGATGTGCTCACCTAGAAGTGCTCACCTAGATGTGCTCGCCCAGATGTGCTCATCTAGATGTGCTCCCCTAGATGTGCTCACCTAGATGTGCTCACCTAGAAGTGCTCACCTAGATGTGCTCACCCAGATGTGCTCACATAGATGTGCTTACCTGGATGTACTCACCTAGATGTGCTCCCCTAGATGTGCTTACCTAGATGTGCTCACATAGAAGTGCTCACCTAGATGTGTTGACCCAGATGTGCTCACCTAGATGTGCTTACCTAGATGTGCTCACCTAGAAGTGCTCACATAGATGTGCTCACCCATATGTGCTCACCTAGATGTGCTCACCTCGATGTGCTCACTCAGATGTGCTCACCTAGAAGTGTTCAACTAGATGTGCTCCCCTAGATGTGCTTACCTAGATGTGCTTACCTAGATGTGCTCACATAGAAGTGCTCACCTAGATGTGTTCACCCAGATGTGCTCACCTAGATGTGCTTACCTAGATGTGCTCACCTAGATGTGCTCACCTAGATGTGCTGTCTTAGATGTGCGCCCCTAGATGCGCTCACCTAGAAGTGCTCACATAGATGTGCTCACCCATATGTGCTCACCTAGATGTGCTCACCTAGATGTGCTCACCCCGATATGCTCACCTAGATGTGCTCACCTAGATGTGCTCACCTAGATGTGCTCACCTAGATGTGCTCCTCCAGATGTGCTCCCCTCGATGTGCTCCTCTAGATGGGCTCACCTAGAAGTACTCACCTCGATGTGCTCACCCAGATGTGCTCACCTAGATGTGCTCACCTCGATGTGCTCACTCAGATGTGCTCACCTAGAAGTGTTCAACTAGATGTGCTCACCTAGATGTGCTCACCTAGATGTTCCCACCAAGATGTGCTCACATAGATGTACTCCCCTTAGATGGGCTCACCTAGAAGTGCTCACCTAGATGTGCTCACCCAGATGTGCTCACCTATATGTGCCCACCTAGATGTGCTCATCTAGATGTGCTCACTTAGATGTGCTCCCCTATATGTGCTCACTTAGATGTGCTCATCTAGATGTGCTCACTTAGAGGTGCTCACCTAGATGTGCTCACCTAGATGTGCTCACCTAGATGCGCTCACCTAGATGTGCTCACTTAGATGTGCTCACCTAGATGTGCTCTCCTAGATGGGCTCACCTAGATGTGCTCACCTAGATGTGATCACCTTAGATGTGCTCACCTAGATGTGCTCACCTAGATGTGCTTCCCTAGATGTGCTCACCTTGATGTGTTCATCTAGATTTGCTCCCCAAGATGTGCTCACCTAGAAGTGCTCCCCTAGATGTGCTGACTGAGATATGCTCACCTAGAAGTGCTCACCTTGATGTTCTCACCTAGATGTGCTCACCTAGTTGTGCTCACCTAGATATGCTCACTTAGATGTGCTCCCCTAGATGTGCTCACTTGGATGTGCTCCTCTAGATGTGCTCACATAGAGGTGCTCACTTAAATGAGCTTACCTAGATGTGCTTCCCTAGAGGTGCTCACTTAGATGACCTCACTTAGATGTGCTCAGCTAGATATGCTTCCCTAGATGTGCTCACTTGGATAAGCTCACCTTGATATGCTCACCTAGAAGTGCTCACTTAGATGTTCTCACCTAGATGTGCTCACCTAGATGTTCTCACTTGGATGTGCTGTCGTGACGCTGAACCCCGGTTCATTCCGAGCACAGCGATTACACAACACATAACACCTTGCCTCAGCAACCGTTACTGCCACGTGTACTCCTACACACACCAGACCCTTGAGGCGTACCACTAGGTTTGTACTGGAACACAATGAATGAACATATGGAAGGTATTTAAAGGCCGTCGTGTTTTGTCATTTAATTACAAAGAATAGACTCTGACAAATAATAATATATTAACATACTCTATTAGGTCAATACACTTCCAATACCCATAGACCACTTGACCTCCGCGATCACCACACACACTCGTAACTTCCGCCTAAGTCCCTAATACGGAATGATTACTACAACGCTCCACACCCGGTTAGTGTTACATTCAATACTCACATACTGCAGACTTAACTTGGTCACTAAGATCACAATAGGCTCTCGCATAGCTGTCTGCTACACTTCGCTGCTGCCACAAACGGAGACCTCGGAGGACTTGCTAGTTCAACTTCCACAACCAGACTGACTCCAGCCAACCATGGCCTCAATCATTTCACCACGCCTCTCAAGGAAGGTATAATCCGATTAACCTTATCCCTAGAGCGGTAACCTTGATCCTAGAAGCCTGACGAAGAATAATTCCTCTTTCCAGGAATTATTAATTTGGCTAAACAGCTTCGGTCTTAATCCATTGACCTTTCTTAGATATGTGATCCATAGTCTGTCTACTTACATGTACTTTCAATCATCATTCGTTAAGTGTTGTAGTAATGATCCTCTAGCTAATAATTCCTACTAACTTGTGGATTACAACACCGCTCACTTAGATATGCTAACTTAGATGTGCTCACTTAGATGTGCTCACCTAGAGGTGCTCACTTAGATGTGCTCACCTAGATGTGCTCACCTAGATGTGCTCACCTAGATGTGCTCACTTAGATGTGCTCCCCTAGATGTGCTCACCTAGATGTGCTCAACGAGATGTATTCACCAAGATGTGCTCACCTAGAGGTGCTCACTTAGATGAGCTCCCCTAGATGTGCTCACCTAGATGTGCGCACCTAGATGTGCTCACCTAGATTTGCGCCACTAGATGAGCTCACCTAGATATGAGCCCCTAGATGTGTTCATCCAGATGTGCTCACCTAGATGTGCTTCCCTAGATGTGCTCAGTTAGATGTGCTCCCCTAGAAGTGGTCACCTAGATGTGCTCACCCAGATGAGCTCACCTAGATGTCCTCTCCCCATATGTGCTCACCTAGATGTTATCACCTAGAAGTGCTCACCTAGATGTGCTCACATAAAAGTGCTCACCTAGATGTGTTCACCCAGATGTGCTCTCCTAGATGTGCTCACCTAGATGTGCTCACCTAGATGTGCTGTCTTAGATGTGTGCCCCTAGATGCGCTCACCTAGAAGTGCTCACATAGATGTGCTCACCCATATGTGCTCACCTAGATGTGCTCACCTAGATGTGCTCACCCAGATATGCTCACCTAGATGTGCTCACCTAGATGTGCTCACCTAGATGTGCTCACCTAGATGTGCTTCTCCAGATGTGCTCCCCTCGATGTGCTCCTCTAGATGGGCTCACCTAGAAGTACTCACCTCGATGTGCTCACCCAGATGTGCTCACCTAGATGTGCTCACCTCGATGTGCTCACTCAGATGTGCTCACCTAGAAGTGTTCAACTAGATGTGCTCACCTAGATGTGCTCACCTAGATGTTCCCACCAAGATGTGCTCACATAGATGTACTCCCCTTAGATGGGCTCACCTAGAAGTGCTCACCTAGATGTGCTCACCCAGATGTGCTCACCTATATGTGCTCACCTAGATGTGCTCATCTAGATGTGCTCACTTAGATGTGCTCCCCTATATGTGCTCACTTAGATGTGCTCATCTAGATGTGCTCACTTAGAGGTGCTCACTTAGATGTGCTCACCTAGATGTGCTCACCTAGATGTGCTCACCTAGATGCTCTCACCTAGATGTGCTCACTTAGATGTGCTCACCTAGATGTGCTCTCCTAGATGGGCTCACCTAGATGTGCTCACCTAGATGTGCTCACCTAGATGTGCTCACGAGATGTGCTCACCTAGATGTGCTCACCTTGATGTGCTCCCCTAGATGTGCTCACCTTGATGTGTTCGTCTAGATTTGCTCCCCAAGATGTGCTCACCTAGAAGTGCTCCCCTAGATGTGCTGACTGAGATATGCTCACCTAGAAGTGCTCACCTTGGTGTTCTCACCTAGATGTGCTCACCTAGTTGTGCTCACCTAGATATGCTCACTAAGATGTGCTCCCCTAGATGTGCTCACTTGGATGTGCTCCTCTAGATGTGCTCACATAGAGGTGCTCACTTAAATGAGCTTACCTAGATGTGCTTCCCTAGAGGTGCTAACTTAGATGACCTCACTTAGATGTGCTCAGCTAGATACGCTTCCCTAGATGTGCTCACTTGGATAAGCTCACCTTGATATGCTCACCTAGAAGTGCTCACTTAGATGTTCTCACCTAGATGTGCTCACCTAGATGTTCTCACTTGGATGTGCTCACTTAGATATGCTAACTTAGAGGTGCTCACTTAGATGTGCTCACCTAGATGTGCTCACCTAGATGTGCTCACCTAGATGTGCTCACTTAGATGTGCTCCCCTAGATGTGCTCACCTAGATGTGCTCAACGAGATATATTCACCAAGATGTGCTCACCTAGATGTGCTCACTTAGATGTGCTCCCCTAGATGTGTTCACCTAGATGTGCGCACCTATATGTGCTCACCTAGATTTGCGCCACTAGATGAGCTCACCTAGATATGCGCCCCTAGATGTGCTCACCTAGATGTGCTTCCCTAGATGTGCTCAGTTAGATGTGCTCACCTAGAAGTGGTCACCTAGATGTGCTCACCCAGATGAGCTCACCTAGATGTCCTCTCCCTATATGTGCTCACCTAGATGTGCTCACCTAGATGTGCTCACCTAGAAGTGCTCACCTAGATGTGCTCACCCAGATGTGCTCACCTAGATGTGCTCAGCTTGAAGTACTCATCTAGATGTGCTCACCTAGATGAGCTCACCTAGATGTGCTCACCCAGATGTGCTCACTTAGATGTGCTCAGCTTGATGTACTCATCTAGATGTGCTCACCTAGATGAGCTCACCTAGATGTGCTCACTTACATGTGCGCCCCTAGATGTGCTCACTTAGATGTGCTAACCTAGATGTGCTCTCCTAGATGTGCTCACCAAGATGTGCTCACCTTGATGTGCTCACCTAGAGGTGCTCACCTAGATGTGCTCACCCAGATGTGCTCATCTAGATGTGCTCCCCTTGATGTGCTCACCTAGATGTGCTCACCTAGAAGTGCTAACCTAGATGTGCTCACCCAGATGTGCTCACATAGATGTGCTTCCCTGGATGTACTCACCTAGATGTGCTCCCCTAGATATGCTCCCCTAGATGTGCTTACCTAGATGTGCTCACATAGAAGTGCTCACCTAGATGTGTTCACCCAGATGTGCTCACCTAGATGTGCTTACCTAGATGTGCTCACCTAGATGTGCTCACCTAGATGTGCTGTCTTAGATGTGCGCCCCTAGATGCGCTCACCTAGAAGTGCTCACATAGATGTGCTCACCCATATGTGCTCACCTAGATGTGCTCTTCTAGATGTGCTCACCCAGATATGCTCACCTAGATGTGCTCACCTAGATGTGCTCACCTAGATGTGCTCACCTAAATGTGCTCCTCCAGATGTGCTCCCCTCGATGTGCTCCTCAAGATGGGCTCACCTAGAAGTACTCACCTCGATGTGCTCACCCAGATGTGCTCACCTAGATGTGCTCACCTAGATGTGCTCACTCAGATGTGCTCACCTAGAAGTGTTCAACTAGATGTGCTCACCTAGATGTGCTCACCTAGATGTTCCCACCAAGATGTGCTCACATAGATGTACTCCCCTAGATGGGCACACCTTGAAGTGCTCACCTAGATGTGCTCACCCAGATGTGCTCACCAATATGTGCTCACCTAGATGTGCTCATCTGGATGTGCTCACTTAGATGTGCTCCCCTAGATGTGCTCACTTAGATGTGCTCATCTAGATGTGCTCACGTAGAGGTGCTCACTTAGATGTGCTCACCTAGATGTGCTCACCTAGATGTGCTCACCTAGATGCGCTCACATAGATGTGCTCACTTAGATATGCTCACGTAGATGTGCTCTCCTAGATGGGCTCACCTAGATGTGCTCAACTAGATGTGCTCACCTAGATGTGCTCACCTAGATGTGCTCACCTAGATGTGCTCCCCTAGATGTGCTCACCTTGATGTGTTCATCTAGATATGCTCCCCAAGATGTGCTCATCTAGAAGTGCTCCCCTAGATGTGCTGACTGAGATATGCTCACCTAGAAGTGCTCACCTTGATGTTCTCACCTAGATGTGCTCACCTAGTTGTGCTCACCTAGATATGCTCACGTAGATGTGCTCCCCTAGATGTGCTCACTTGGATGTGCTCCTCTAGATGTGCTCACATAGAGGTGCTCACTTAAATGAGCTTACCTAGATGTGCTCCCCTAGAGGTGCTCACTTAGATGACCTCACTTAGATTTGCTCAGCTAGATATGCTTCCCTAGATGTGCTCACTTGGATAAGCTCACCTTGATATGCTCACCTAGAAGTGCTCACTTAGATGTTCTCACCTAGATGTGCTCACCTAGATGTTCTCACTTGTATGTGCTCACTTAGATATGCTAACTTAGATGTGCTCACTTAGATGTGCTCACCTAGAGGTGCTCACTTAGATGTGCTCACCTAGATGTGCTCACCTAGATGTGCACACCTAGATGTGCTAACTTAGATGTGCTCCCCTAGATGTGCTCACCTAGATGTGCTCAACGAGATGTATTCACCACGATGTGCTCACCTAGAGGTGCTCACTTAGATGTGCTCCCCTAGATGTGCTCACCTAGATGTGCGCACCAAGATGTGCTCACGTAGATTTGCGCCACTAGATGAGCTCACCTAGATATGCGCCCCTAGATGTGTTCATCCAGATGTGCTCACCTAGATGTGCTTCCCTAGATGTGCTCACTATGATGTGCTCACCTAGAAGTGGTCACCTAGATGTGCTCACCCAGATGTGCTCACCTAGATGTCCTCTCCCTATATGTGCTCACCTAGATGTGTTCACCTAGAAGTGCTCACCTAGATGTGCTCACCCAGATGTGCTCACCTAGATGAGCTCAGCTTGATGTACTCACCTAGATGTGCTCACCTAGATGAGCTCACCTAGATGTGCTCACTTACATGTGCGCCCCTAGATGTGCTCACTTAGATGTGCTCACCTAGATGTGCTCTCCTAGATGTGCTCACCAAGATGTGCTCACCTAGATGTGCTCGCCCAGATGTGCTCATCTAGATGTGCTCCCCTAGATGTGCTCACCTAGATGTGCTCACCTAGAAGTGCTCACCAAGATGTGCTCACCCAGATGTGCTCACATAGATGTGCTTCCCTGGATGTACTCACCTAGATGTGCTCCCCTAGATGTGCTTACCTAGATGTGCTCACATAGAAGTGCTCACCTAGATGTGTTCACCCAGATGTGCTCACCTAGATGTGCTTACCTAGATGTGCTCACCTAGATGTGCTCACCTAGATGTGCTGTCTTAGATGTGCGGCCCTAGATGCGCTCACCTAGAAGTGCTCACATAGATGTGCTCACCCATATGTGCTCACCTAGATGTGCTCACCTAGATGTGATCACCCCGATATGCTCACCTAGATGTGCTCACCTAGATGTGCTCACCTAGATGTGCTCACCCAGTTATGCTCACCTAGATGTGCTCACCTAGATGTGCTCACCTAGATGTGCTCACCTAGATGTGCTTCTCCAGATGTGCTCCCTCGATGTGCTCCTCTAGATGGGCTCACCTAGAAGTATTCACCTCGATGTGCTCACCCAGATGTGCTCACCTAGATGTGCTCACATCGATGTGTTCACTCAGATGTGCTCACCTAGAAGTGTTCAACTAGATGAGCTCACCTAGATGTGCTCACCTAGATGTTCCCACCAAGATGTGCTCACATAGATGTACTCCCCTTAGATGGGCTCACCTAGAAATGCTCACCTAGATGTGCTCACCCAGATGTGCTCACCTATATGTGCTCACCTAGATGTGCTCATCTAGATGTGCTCACTTAGATGTGCTCCCCTATATGTGCTCACTTAGATGTGCTCAGCTAGATATGCTTCCCTAGATGTGCTCACTTGGATAAGCTCACCTTGATATGCTCACCTAGAAGTTCTCACTTAGAAGTTCTCACCTAGATGTGCTCACCTAGATGTTCTCACTTGGATGTGCTCACTTAGATATGCTAACTTAGAGGTGCTCACTTAGATGTGCTCACCTAGATGTGCTCACCTAGATGTGCTCACCTAGATGTGCTCACTTAGATGTGCTCCCCGAGATGTGCTCACCTAGATGTGCTCAACGAGATATATTCACCAAGATGTGCTCACCTAGATGTGCTCACTTAGATGTGCTCCCCTAGATGTGCTCACCTAGATGTGCGCACCTAGATGTGCTCACCTAGATTTGCGCCACTAGATGAGCTCACCTAGATATGTGCCCCTAGATGTGCTCACCTAGATGTGCTTCCCTAGATGTGCTCAGTTAGATGTGCTCACCTAGAAGTGGTCACCTAGATGTGCTCACCCAGATGAGCTCACCTAGATGTCCTCTCCCTATATGTGCTCACCTAGATGTGCTCACCTAGATGTGCTCACCTAGAAGTGCTCACCTAGATGTGCTCACCCAGATGTGCTCACCTAGATGTGCTCAGCTTGAAGTACTCATCTAGATGTGCTCACCTGGATGAGCTCACCTAGATGTGCTCACCCAGATGTGCTCACTTAGATGTGCTCAGCTTGATGTACTCATCTAGATGTGCTCACCTAGATGAGCTCACCTAGATGTGCTCACTTACATATGCGCCCCTAGATGTGCTCACTTAGATGTGCTAACCTAGATGTGCTCTCCTAGATATGTGCTCACCAAGATGTGCTCACCTTGATGTGCTCACCTAGAAGTGCTCACCTAGATGTGCTCACCCAGATGTGCTCATCTAGATGTGCTCCCCTAGATGTGCTCACCTAGATGTGCTCACCTAGAAGTGCTCACCTAGATGTGCTCACCCAGATGTGCTCACATAGATGTGCTTCCCTGGATGTACTCACCTAGATGTGCTCCCCTAGATGTGCTCCCCTAGATGTGCTTACCTAGATGTGCTCACATAGAAGTGCTCACCTAGATGTGTTCACCCAGATGTGCTCACCTAGATGTGCTTACCTAGATGTGCTCACCTAGATGTGCTCACCTAGATGTGCTGTCTTAGATGTGCGCCCCTAGATGCGCTCACATAGAAGTGCTCACATAGATGTGCTCACCCATATGTGCTCACTTAGATGTGCTCACCTAGATGTGCTCACCCAGATATGCTCACCTAGATGTGCTCACCTAGATGTGCTCACCTAGATGTGCTCACCTAAATGTGCTCCTCCAGATGTGCTCCCCTCGATGTGCTCCTCAAGATGGGCTCACCTAGAAGTACTCACCTCGATGTGCTCACCCAGATGTGCTCACCTAGATGTGCTCACCTAGATGTGCTCACTCAGATGTGCTCACCTAGAAGTGTTCAACTAGATGTGCTCACCTAGATGTGCTCACCTAGATGTTCCCACCAAGATGTGCTCACATAGATGTACTCCCCTAGATGGGCTCACCTTGAAGTGCTCACCTAGATGTGCTCACCCAGATGTGCTCACCAATATGTGCTCACCTAGATGTGCTCATCTGGATGTGTTCACTTAGATGTGCTCCCCTAGATGTGCTCACTTAGATGTGCTCATCTAGATGTGCTCACTTAGAGGTGCTCACTTAGATGTGCTCACCTAGATGTGCTCACCTGGATGTGCTCACTTAGATGTGCTCATGTAGATGTGCTCTCCTAGATGGGCTCACCTAGATGTGCTCAACTAGATGTGCTCACCTAGATGTGCTCACCTAGATGTGCTCACCTAGATGTGCTCACCTAGATGTGCTCACTTAGATGTGCTCACGTAGATGTGCTCTCCTAGATGGGCTCACCTAGATGTGCTCAACTAGATGTGCTCACCTAGATGTGCTCACCTAGATGTGCTCACCTAGATGTGCTCACCTAGATGTGCTCCCCTAGATGTGCTCACCTTGATGTGTTCATCTAGATATGCTCCCCAAGATGTGCTCATCTAGAAGTGCTCCCCTAGATGTGCTGACTGAGATATGCTCACCTAGAAGTGCTCACCTTGATGTTCTCACCTAGATGTGCTCAACTAGTTGTGCTCACCTAGATATGCTCACTTAGATGTGCTCCCCTAGATGTGCTCACTTGGATGTGCTCCTCTAGATGTGCTCACATAGAGGTGCTCACTTAAATGAGCTTACCTAGATGTGCTCCCCTAGAGGTGCTCACTTAGATGACCTCACTTAGATGTGCTCAGCTAAATATGCTTCCCTAGATGTGCTCACTTGGATAAGCTCACCTTGATATGCTCACCTAGAAGTGCTCACTTAGATGTTCTCACCTAGATGTGCTCACCTAGATGTTCTCACTTGGATATGCTCACTTAGATATGCTAACTTAGATGTGCTCACTTAGATGCGCTCACCTGGATGTGCTCACTTAGATGTGCTCACCTAGATGTTCTCACTTAGATGTGCTCACTTAGATGTGCTCCTCTTGATGTCCTCACCTAGATGTGCTCAAAGAGTTGTGCTCACCAAGATGTGAGCACCTAGAGGTGCTCACTAAGATGTGCTTCCCTATATGTTCTCACCTAGATGTGCTCACCTAGATATGCGCCCCTAGATGAGCTCACCTAGATATGCGCCCCTAGATGTGCTCATCCAGATTTGCTCACCTAGATGTGCTCCCCTAGATGTGCTCACGTAGATGTGCTCACCTAGAAGTGGTCATCTAGATGTGAGCACATCTAGGTGAGCTCACCTAGATGTGCTTACTTAGATGTGCTTACCTAGATGTTCTCACCTAGTTGTGCTCACCTAGATGTTCTCCCCCTATATGTGCTCACCTTGATGTCCTCACCTAGAAGTGCTCACCTAGACGTGGTCACCCAGATGTGCTCACCTAGATGTGCTCAGCTTGATGTACTCACCTAGATGTACTCACCTAGATGTGCTCACCTATATGTGCTTAATTAGATGTGCGCCCCTAGATGTGCTCACTTAGATGTGCTTACCTAGATGTTCTCACCTAGATGTGCTCACCTAGATGTTCTCACTTGGATGTGCTCACTTAGATATGCTAACCTAGATGTGCTCACTTAGATGCGATCACCTAGATTTGCTCACCTAGATGTGCTCCTCTAGATGGGCTCACCTAGAAGTACTCACCTACATGTACTCACCCAGATGTGCTCACCTAGATGTGCTCACCTAGATGTGCTCACTCAGATGTGCTCACCTAGAAGTGTTCAACTAGATGTGCTCACCTAGATGTGCTCACCTAGATGTTCTCACCAAGATGTGCTCACATAGATGTACTCCCTTAGATGGGCTCACCTAGAAGTGCTCACCCAGATGTGCTCACCTAAATGTGATCACATAGATGTGCTCACCTAGATGTGCTCACCTAGATGTGCTCACCTAGATGTGCTCCCCTAGAAGTGCTCCCCTAGATGTGCGTACATAGATATTTTCACCTAGAAGTGCTCACCTAGATGTGCTCATCCAGATGTTGTCAAGTAGATGTGCTCACCTAGATGTGCTCACTCAGATGTGCTCACCTAGATGTGTTCAAATAGATGTGCTCACCTAGATGTGCTCACCTAGATGTTCTCACCGAGATGTGCTCACTTAGATGTCTTCCCCTACATGGGCTCCTTAGAAGTGCTCACCTAGATGTGCTCACCTAGATGTGCTCACCTAAATGTGATCACCTAGATGGGTTCACCTATATGTGCTCACCTAGATGGGCTCACCTAGATTGGCTCATCTAGATGTGCTCACATAAATGTGATGACTTAGATGTGATGACCTGGATGTGCTCACCTAGATGTGCTCACCTAGATGTGCTCACCTACATGTGTTTCTCTAGATGTGCTCACTGATACATGTTCACCTAGAAGTGCTCACCTAGATGTGCTCACATAGATGTGCTCACCTAGATGTGCTTACTTAGATGTGCTCCCCTAGATGTGCTCACTTAGATGTGCTCACTTAGATGTGCTCACCTAGAGGTGCTCACTTTGATGTGCTCACCTAGATGTGCTCACCTCGATGTGCTCACCTCGATGTGCTCACCTAGATGTGCTCACTTAGATGTGCGCCCCTAGATGTGCTCACCTAGATGTGCTCAACAAGATGTGCTCACCAAGATGTGCTCACCTAGATGTGCTCCTCTAGATGTGCTCACTTCGATGTGCTCACTTAGATGTGCTCCCCTAGATGTGCTCACCTAGATGTGCTCAACGAGATGTATTCACCAAGATGTGCTCACCTAGAGGTGCTCACTTAAATGTGCTCCCCTAGATGTGCTCACCTAGATGTGCTCATCTCGATGTGCTCACCTTGATTTGCGCTACTAGATGAGCTCACCCAGATATGCGCCCCTAGATGTGTTCATCCAGATGTGCTCACCCATTTGTGCTTCCCTAGATGTGTTCACTTAGATGTGCTCACCTAGAAGTGCTCACCTAGATGTGCTCTCCCAGATGAGCTCACCTAGATGTCCTCCCCCTATATGTGCTCACCTAGATGTGCTCACATAGAAGTTCTCACCTACATGTGCTCACCCAGATGTGCTCAGCAAGATGTGCTCTGCTTGATGTACTCACCTAGATGTACTCACCTAGATGAGCTTACCTAGATGTGCTCACTTACATGTGCGCCCCTAGATTTGCTTACTTAGATGTGCTCGCCTAGATGTCTTCTCCTAGATGTGCTCATTAAGATGTGCTCACCTAGATGTGCTCACCTAGAAGTGCTCACCTAGATGTGCTCACTTAGATGTGCTCCCCTAGATGTGCTCACCTAGATGTCCTCAACGAGATGTATTCACCAAGATGTGCTCACCTAGAGGTGCTCACTTAGATGTGCTCCCCTAGATGTGCTCACCTAGATGTGCGCACCTAGATGTGCTCACCTAGATTTGCGCCACTAAATGAGCTCACCTAGATATGCGCCCCTAGATGTGTTCATCCAGATGTGCTCACCTAGATGTGCTTCCCTACATGTGCTCACTTAGATGTGCTCACCTAGAAGTGCTCACCTAGATGTGCTCACCCAGATGAGCTCACCTAGATGTCCTCTCCCTATATGTGCTCACCTAGATGTGCTCACCTAGAAGTGCTTACCTAGATGTGCTCACCCAGATGTGCTCACCTAGATGTGCTCAGCTTGATGTACTCACCTAGATGTGCTCACCTAGATGAGCTCACCTAGATGTGCTCACTTACATGTGCGCTCCTAGATGTGCTCACTTAGATGTGCTCACCTAGATGTGCTCTCCTAGATGTGCTCACCAAGATGTGCTCACCTAGATGTGCTCACCTAGAAGTGCTCACCTAGATGTGCTCACCCAGATATGCTCATCTAGATGTGCTCCCCTAGATGTGCTCACCTAGATGTGCTCACCTAGAAGTGCTCACCTAGATGTGCTCACCCCGATGTGCTCACATAGATGTGCTTCCCTGGATGTGCTCACCTAGATGTGCTCCCCTAGATGTGCTCCCCTAGATGTGCTTACCTAGATGTGCTCACATAGAAGTGCTCACCTAGATGTGTTCACCCAGATGTGCTCAACTAGATGTGTTTACCAAGATGTGCTCACCTAGATGTGCTCACCTAGATGTGCTGTCTTAGATGTGCGCCCCTAGATGCGCTCACCTAGAAGTGCTCACATAGATGTGCTCACCCAGATGTGCTCACCTAGATGTGCTCACCTAGATATGCTCACCCAGATATGCTCACCTAGATGTGCTCACCTAGATGTGCTCACCTAGATGTGCTCACCTAGATGTGCTCACCTAGATGTGCTCCTCCAGATGTGCTCCCCTCGATGTGCTCCTCTAGATGGGCTCACCTAGAAGTACTCACCTCGATGTGCTCAACCAGATGTGCTCACCTAGATGTGCTCACCTAGATGTGCTCACTCAGATGTGCTCACCTAGAACTGTTCAACTAGATGTGCTCACCTAGATGTGCTCACCTAGATGTTCCCACCAAGATGTGCTCACATAGATGTACTCCCCTAGATGGGCTCACCAAGAAGTGCTCACCTAGATGTGCTCACCCAGATGTGCTCACCTATATATGCACACCTAGTTGTGCTCATCTAGATGTGCTCACTTAGATGTGCTCACTTAGATGTGCTCTCCTAGATGGGCTCACCTAGATGTGCTCACCTAAATGTGCTCACCTATATGTGCTCACCTAGATGTGCTCACCAAGATGAGCTCCCATTGATGTGCTCACCTAGATGTGCTCACCTAGATGTGCTCCCCTAGATGTGCTCACCTTGATGTGTTCATCTAGATATGCTCCCCAAGATGTGCTTACCTAGAAGTGCTCCCCTAGATGTGCTGACTGAGATATGCTCACCTAGAAGTGCTCACCTTGATGTTCTCACCTAAATGTGCTCACCTAGTTGTGCTCACCTAGATATGCTCACTTAGATGTGCTCCCCTAGATGTGCTCACTTGGATGTGCTCCTCTAGATGTGCTCCCCAAGATGTGCTCATCTAGAAGTGCTCCCCTAGATGTGCTGACTGAGATATGCTCACCTAGAAGTGCTCACCTTGATGTTCTCACCTAGATGTGCTCAACTAGTTGTGCTCACCTAGATATGCTCACTTAGATGTGCTCCCCTAGATGTGCTCACTTGGATGTGCTCCTCTAGATGTGCTCACATAGAGGTGCTCACTTAAATGAGCTTACCTAGATGTGCTCCCCTAGAGGTGCTCACTTAGATGACCTCACTTAGATGTGCTCAGCTAAATATGCTTCCCTAGATGTGCTCACTTGGATAAGCTCACCTTGATATGCTCACCTAGAAGTGCTCACATAGATGTTCTCACCTAGATGTGCTCACCTAGATGTTCTCACTTGGATATGCTCACTTAGATATGCTAACTTAGATGTGCTCACTTAGATGCGCTCACCTGGATGTGCTCACTTAGATGTGCTCACCTAGATGTTCTCACTTAGATGTGCTCACTTAGATGTGCTCCTCTTGATGTCCTCACCTAGATGTGCTCAACGAGTTGTGCTCACCAAGATGTGAGCACCTAGAGGTGCTCACTAAGATGTGCTTCCCTATATGTTCTCACCTAGATGTGCTCACCTAGATATGCGCCCCTAGATGAGCTCACCTAGATATGCGCCCCTAGATGTGCTCATCCAGATTTGCTCACCTAGATGTGCTCCCCTAGATGTGCTCACGTAGATGTGCTCACCTAGAAGTGGTCATCTAGATGTGAGCACATCTAGGTGAGCTCACCTAGATGTGCTTACTTAGATGTGCTTACCTAGATGTTCTCACCTAGTTGTGCTCACCTAGATGTCCTCCCCCTATATGTGCTCACCTAGATGTGCTCACTTACATGTGCGCTCCTAGATGTGCTCACTTAGATGTGCTCACCTAGATGTGCTCTCCTAGATGTGCTCACCAAGATGTGCTCACCTAGATGTGCTCACCTAGAAGTGCTCACCTAGATGTGCTCACCCAGATATGCTCATCTGGATGTGCTCCCCTAGATGTGCTCACCTAGATGTGCTCACCTAGAAGTGCTCACCTAGATGTGCTCACCTAGAAGTGCTCACCTAGATGTGCTCACCCAGATATGCTCATCTGGATGTGCTCCCCTAGATGTGCTCACCTAGATGTGCTCACCTAGAAGTGCTCACCTAGATGTGCTCAGCCAGATGTGCTCACATAGATGTGCTTCCCTGGATGTGCTCACCTAGATGTGCTCCCCTAGATGTGCTCCCCTAGATGTGCTTACCTAGATGTGCTCACATAGAAGTGCTCACCTAGATGTGTTCACCCAGATGTGCTCACCTAGATGTGTTTACCTAGATGTGCTCACCTAGATGTGCTCACCTAGATGTACTGTCTTAGATGTGCGCCCCTAGATGCGCTCACCTAGAAGTCCTCACATAGATGTGCTCACCCAGATGTGCTCACCTAGATGTGCTCACCTAGATATGCTCACCCAGATATGCTCACCTAGATGTGCTCAACTAGATGTGCTCACCTAGATGTGCTCACCTAGATGTGCTCACCTAGATGTGCTCCTCCAGATGTGCTCCCCTCGATGTGCTCCTCTAGATGGGCTCACCTAGAAGTACTCACCTCGATGTGCTCAACCAGATGTGCTCACCTAGATGTGCTCACCTAGATGTGCTCACTCAGATGTGCTCACCTAGAACTGTTCAACTAGATGTGCTCACCTAGATGTGCTCACCTAGATGTTCCCACCAAGATGTGCTCACATAGATGTACTCCCCTAGATGGGCTCACCAAGAAGTGCTCACCTAGATGTGCTCACCCAGATGTGCTCACCTATATATGCACACCTAATTGTGCTCATCTAGATGTGCTCACTTAGATGTGTTCCCCTAGATGTGCTCACTTAGATGTGCTCATCTAGATGTGCTCACTTAGAGGTGCTCACTTAGATGTGCTCACCAAGATGTGCTCACCTAGATGTGCTCACCTAGATGCGCTCACCTAGATGTGCTCACTTAGATGTGCTCACTTAGATGTGCTCTCCTAGATGGGCTCACCTAGATGTGCTCACCTAAATGTGCTCACCTATATGTGCTCACCTAGATGTGCTCACCAAGATGAGCTCCCATTGATGTGCTCACCTAAATGTGCTCACCTAGATGTGCTCCCCTAGATGTGCTCACCTTGATGTGTTCATCTAGATATGCTCCCCAAGATGTGCTTACCTAGAAGTGCTCCCCTAGATGTGCTGACTGAGATATGCTCACCTAGAAGTGCTCACCTTGATGTTCTCACCTAAATGTGCTCACCTAGTTGTGCTCACCTAGATATGCTCACTTAGATGTGCTCCCCTAGATGTGCTCACTTGGATGTGCTCCTCTAGATGTGCTCCCCAAGATGTGCTCATCTAGAAGTGCTCCCCTAGATGTGCTGACTGAGATATGCTCACCTAGAAGTGCTCACCTTGATGTTCTCACCTAGATGTGCTCAACTAGTTGTGCTCACCTAGATATGCTCACTTAGATGTGCTCCCCTAGATGTGCTCACTTGGATGTGCTCCTCTAGATGTGCTCACATAGAGGTGCTCACTTAAATGAGCTTACCTAGATGTGCTCCCCTAGAGGTGCTCACTTAGATGACCTCACTTAGATGTGCTCAGCTAAATATGCTTCCCTAGATGTGCTCACTTGGATAAGCTCACCTTGATATGCTCACCTAGAAGTGCTCACATAGATGTTCTCACCTAGATGTGCTCACCTAGATGTTCTCACTTGGATATGCTCACTTAGATATGCTAACTTAGATGTGCTCACTTAGATGCGCTCACCTGGATGTGCTCACTTAGATGTGCTCACCTAGATGTTCTCACTTAGATGTGCTCACTTAGATGTGCTCCTCTTGATGTCCTCACCTAGATGTGCTCAACGAGTTGTGCTCACCAAGATGTGAGCACCTAGAGGTGCTCACTAAGATGTGCTTCCCTATATGTTCTCACCTAGATGTGCTCACCTAGATATGCGCCCCTAGATGAGCTCACCTAGATATGCGCCCCTAGATGTGCTCATCCAGATTTGCTCACCTAGATGTGCTCCCCTAGATGTGCTCACGTAGATGTGCTCACCTAGAAGTGGTCATCTAGATGTGAGCACATCTAGGTGAGCTCACCTAGATGTGCTTACTTAGATGTGCTTACCTAGATGTTCTCACCTAGTTGTGCTCACCTAGATGTCCTCCCCCTATATGTGCTCACCTAGATGTGCTCACTTACATGTGCGCTCCTAGATGTGCTCACTTAGATGTGCTCACCTAGATGTGCTCTCCTAGATGTGCTCACCAAGATGTGCTCACCTAGATGTGCTCACCTAGAAGTGCTCACCTAGATGTGCTCACCCAGATATGCTCAACTGGATGTGCTCCCCTAGATGTGCTCACCTAGATGTGCTCACCTAGAAGTGCTCACCTAGATGTGCTCACCTAGAAGTGCTCACCTAGATGTGCTCACCCAGATATGCTCATCTGGATGTGCTCCCCTAGATGTGCTCACCTAGATGTGCTCACCTAGAAGTGCTCACCTAGATGTGCTCAGCCAGATGTGCTCACATAGATGTGCTTCCCTGGATGTGCTCACCTAGATGTGCTCCCCTAGATGTGCTCCCCTAGATGTGCTTACCTAGATGTGCTCACATAGAAGTGCTCACCTAGATGTGTTCACCCAGATGTGCTCACCTAGATGTGTTTACCTAGATGTGCTCACCTAGATGTGCTCACCTAGATGTGCTGTCTTAGATGTGCGCCCCTAGATGCGCTCACCTAGAAGTCCTCACATAGATGTGCTCACCCAGATGTGCTCACCTAGATGTGCTCACCTAGATATGCTCACCCAGATATGCTCACCTAGATGTGCTCACCTAGATGTGCTCACCTAGATGTGCTCACCTAGATGTGCTCACCTAGATGTGCTCCTCCAGATGTGCTCCCCTCGATGTGCTCCTCTAGATGGGCTCACCTAGAAGTACTCACCTCGATGTGCTCAACCAGATGTGCTCACCTAGATGTGCTCACCTAGATGTGCTCACTCAGATGTGCTCACCTAGAACTGTTCTACTAGATGTGCTCACCTAGATGTGCTCACCTAGATGTTCCCACCAAGATGTGCTCACATAGATGTACTCCCCTAGATGGGCTCACCAAGAAGTGCTCACCTAGATGTGCTCACCCAGATGTGCTCACCTATATATGCACACCTAATTGTGCTCATCTAGATGTGCTCACTTAGATGTGTTCCCCTAGATGTGCTCACTTAGATGTGCTCATCTAAATGTGCTCACTTAGAAGTGCTCACTTAGATGTGCTCACCAAGATGTGCTCACCTAGATGTGCTCACCTAGATGCGCTCACCTAGATGTGCTCACTTAGATGTGCTCACTTAGATGTGCTCTCCTAGATGGGCTCACCTAGATGTGCTCACCTAGATGTGCTCACCTATATGTGCTCACCTAGATGTGCTCACCAAGATGAGCTCCCATTGATGTGCTCACCTGGATGTGCTCACCTAGATGTGCTCCCCTAGATGTGCTCACCTTGATGTGTTCATCTAGATATGCTCCCCAAGATGTGCTTACCTAGAAGTGCTCCCCTAGATGTGCTGACTGAGATATGCTCACCTAGAAGTGCTCACCTTGATGTTCTCACCTAAATGTGCTCACCTAGTTGTGCTCACCTAGATATGCTCACTTAGATGTGCTCCCCTAGATGTGCTCACTTGGATGTGCTCCTCTAGATGTGCTCCCCAAGATGTGCTCATCTAGAAGTGCTCCCCTAGATGTGCTGACTGAGATATGCTCACCTAGAAGTGCTCACCTTGATGTTCTCACCTAGATGTGCTCAACTAGTTGTGCTCACCTAGATATGCTCACTTAGATGTGCTCCCCTAGATGTGCTCACTTGGATGTGCTCCTCTAGATGTGCTCACATAGAGGTGCTCACTTAAATGAGCTTACCTAGATGTGCTCCCCTAGAGGTGCTCACTTAGATGACCTCACTTAGATGTGCTCAGCTAAATATGCTTCCCTAGATGTGCTCACTTGGATAAGCTCACCTTGATATGCTCACCTAGAAGTGCTCACTTAGATGTTCTCACCTAGATGTGCTCACCTAGATGTTCTCACTTGGATATGCTCACTTAGATATGCTAACTTAGATGTGCTCACTTAGATGCGCTCACCTGGATGTGCTCACTTAGATGTGCTCACCTAGATGTTCTCACTTAGATGTGCTCACCTAGATGTGCTCCTCTTGATGTCCTCACCTAGATGTGCTCAACGAGTTGTGCTCACCAAGATGTGAGCACCTAGAGGTGCTCACTAAGATGTGCTTCCCTATATGTTCTCACCTAGATGTGCTCACCTAGATATGCGCCCCTAGATGAGCTCACCTAGATATGCGCCCCTAGATGTGCTCACGTAGATGTGCTCACCTAGAAGTGGTCATCTAGATGTGAGCACATCTAGGTGAGCTCACCTAGATGTGCTTACTTAGATGTGCTTACCTAGATGTTCTCACCTAGTTGTGCTCACCTAGATGTCCTCCCCCTATATGTGCTCACCTTGATGTCCTCACCTAGAAGTGCTCACCTAGATGTGCTCACCCAGATGTGCTCACCTAGATGTGCTCAGCTTGATGTACTCACCTAGATGTACTCACCTAGATGTGCTCACCTATATGTGCTTAATTAGATGTGCGCTCCTAGATGTGCTCACTTAGATGTGCTTACCTAGATGTTCTCACCTAGATGTGCTCACCTAGATGTTCTCACTTGGATGTGCTCACTTAGATATGCTAACCTAGATGTGCTCACTTAGATGCGATCACCTAGATTTGCTCACCTAGATGTGCTCCTCTAGATGGGCTCACCTAGAAGTACTCACCTACATGTACTCACCCAGATGTGCTCACCTAGATGTGCTCACCTAGGTGTGCTCACTCAGATGTGCTCACCTAGAAGTGTTCAACTAGATGTGCTCACCTAGATGTGCTCACCTAGATGTTCTCACCAAGATGTGCTCACATAGATGTACTCCCTTAGATGGGCTCACCTAGAAGTGCTCACCCAGATGTGCTCACCTAAATGTGCTCACCTAGATGTGCTCACCTAGATGTGCTCACCTAGATGTGCTCCCCTAGATGTGCTCCCCTAGAAGTGCTCCCCAAGATGTGCGTACATAGATATGTTCACCTAGAAGTGCTCACCTAGATGTGCTCACCCAGATGTTGTCAAGTAGATGTGCTCACCTAGATGTGCTCACTCAGATGTGCTCACCTAGATGTGCTCACTCAGATGTGCTCACCTAGATATGTTCAAATAGATGTGCTCACCTAGATGTGCTCACCTAGATGTTCTCACCCAGATGTGCTCTCTTAGATGTCTTCCCCTACATGGGCTCCTTAGAAGTGTTCACCTAGATGTGCTCACCTAGATGTGCTCACCTAAATGTGATCACCTAGATGTGCTCACCTTGATGTGCTCACCTGGATTGGCGCACCTAGATGTGATCTCCTAGATGTGCTCACCTAGATGGGTTCACCTATATGTGCTCACCTAGATGGGCTCATCTAGATGTGCTCACATAAATGTGATGACTTAGATGTGATGACCTAGATGTGCTCACCTAGATGTGCTCATCTAGATGTGCTCACCTACATGTGTTTCTCTAGATGTGCTCACTGATACATGCTCACCTAGAAGTGCTCACGTAGATGTGCTCACATAGATGTGCTCACCTAGATGTGCTTACTTAGATGTGCTCCCCTAGATGTGCTCACTTAGATGTGCTCACTTAGATGTGCTCACCTAGAGGTGCTCACTTTGATGTGCTCATCTAGATGTGCTCACCTCGATGTGCTCACCTCGATGTGCTCACCTAGATGTGCTCACTTAGATGTGCGCCCCTAGATGTGCTCACCTTGATGTGCTCAACAAGATGTGCTCACCAAGATGTGCTCACCTAGATGTGCTCCTCTTGATGTGCTCACTTCGATGTGCTCACTTAGATGTGCTCCCCTAGATGTGCTCACCTAGATGTGCTCAACGAGATGTATTCACCAAGATGTGCTCACCAAGAGGTGCTCACTTAGATGTGCTCCCCTAGATGTGCTCACCTAGATGTGCTCATCTCGATGTGCTCACCTTGATTTGCGCCACTAGATGAGCTCACCCAGATATGTGCCCCTAGATGTGTTCATCCAGATGTGCTCACCCATTTGTGCTTCCCTAGATGTGTTCACTTAGATGTGCTCACCTAGAAGTGCTCACCTAGATGTGCTCACCCAGATGAGCTCACCTAGATGTCCTCCCCCTATATGTGCTCACATAGATGTGCTCACATAGAAGTTCTCACCTACATGTGCTCACCCAGATGTGCTCAGCAAGATGTGCTCTGCTTGATGTACTCACCTAGATGTACTCACCTAGATGAGCTTACCTAGATGTGCTCACTTACATGTGCGCTCCTAGATTTGCTCACTTAGATGTGCTCGCCTAGATGTATTCTCCTAGATGTGCTCATTAAGATGTGCTCATCTAGATATGCTCACCTAGAAGTGCTCACCTAGATGTGCTCACTTAGATGTGCTCCCCTAGATGTGCTCACCTAGATGTCCTCAACGAGATGTATTCACCAAGATGTGCTCACCTAGAGGTGCTCACTTAGATGTGCTCCCCTAGATGTGCTCACCTAGATGTGCGCACCTAGATGTGCTCACCTAGATTTGCGCCACTAGATGAGCTCACCTAGATATGCGCCCCTAGATGTGTTCATCCAGATGTGCTCACCTAGATGTGCTTCCCTACATGTGCTCACTTAGATGTGCTCACCTAGAAGTGCTCACCTAGATGTGCTCACCCAGATGAGCTCACCTAGATGTCCTCTCCCTATATGTGCTCACCTAGATGTGCTCACCTAGAAGTGCTTACCTAGATGTGCTCACCCAGATGTGCTCCCCTAGATGTGCTCAGCTTGATGTACTCACCTAGATGTGCTCACCTAGATGAGCTCGCCTAGATGTGCTCACTTACATGTGCGCTCCTAGATATGCTCACTTAGATGTGCTCACCTAGATGTGCTCTCCTAGATGTGCTCACCAAGATGTGCTCACCTAGATGTGCTCACCTAGAAGTGCTCACCTAGATGTGCTCACCCAGATATGCTCATCTAGATGTGCTCCCCTAGATGTGCTCACCTAGATGTGCTCACCTAGAAGTGCTCACCTAGATGTGCTCACCCAGATGTGCTCACATAGATGTGCTTCCCTGGATGTGCTCACCTAGATGTGCTCCCCTAGATGTGCTTCCCTAGATGTGCTTACCTAGATGTGCTCACATAGAAGTGCTCACCTAGATGTGTTCACCCAGATGTGCTCACCTAGATGTGTTTACCTAGATGTGCTCACCTAGATGTGCTCACCTAGATGTGCTGTCTTAGATGTGCGCCCCTAGATGCGCTCACCTAGAAGTGCTCACATAGATGTGCTCACCCAGATGTGCTCACCTAGATGTGCTCACCTAGATGTGCTCACCCAGATATGCTCACCTAGATGTGCTCACCTAGATGTGCTCACCTAGATGTGTTCACCTAGATGTGCTCACCTAGATGTGCTCCTCCAGATGTGCTCCCCTCGATGTGCTCCTCTAGATGGGCTCACCTGGAAGTACTCACCTCGATGTGCTCAACCAGATGTGCTCACCTAGATGTGCTCACCTAGATGTGCTCACTCAGATGTGCTCACCTAGAACTGTTCAACTAGATGTGCTCACCTAGATGTGCTCACCTAGATGTTCCCACCAAGATGTGATCACATAGATGTACTCCCCTAGATGGGCTCACCAAGAAGTGCTCCCCTAGATGTGCTCACCCAGATGTGCTCACCTATATATGCACACCTAGATGTGCTCATCTAGATGTGCTCACTTAGATGTGCTCCCCTAGATGTGCTCACCTAGATGTGCTCATCTAGATGTGCTCACTTAGAGGTGCTCACTTAGATGTGCTCACCTAGATGTGCTCACCTAGATGTGCTCACCTAGATGCGCTCACCTAGATGTGCTCACTTAGATGTGCTCACTTAGATGTGCTCTCCTAGATGGGCTCACCTAGATGTGCTCACCTAGATGTGCTCACCTATATGTGCTCACCTAGATGTGCTCACCAAGATGAGCTCCCATTGATGTGCTCACCTAAATGTGCTCACCTAGATGTGCTCCCCTAGATTTGCTCACCTTGATGTGTTCATCTTGATATGCTCCCCAAGATGTGCTTACCTAGAAGTGCTCCCCTAGATGTGCTGACTGAGATATGCTCACCTAGAAGTGCTCACCTTGATGTTCTCACCTAAATGTGCTCACCTAGTTGTGGTCACCTAGATATGCTCACTTAGATGTGCTCCCCTAGATGTGCTCACTTGGATGTGCTCCTCTAGATGTGCTCACATAGAGGTGCTCACTTAAATGAGCTTACCTAGATTTGCTCCCCTAGAGGTGTTCACTTAGATGACCTCACTTAGATGTGCTCAGCTAGATATGCTTCCCTAGATGTGCTCACTTGGATAAGCTCACCTTGATATGCTCACCTAGAAGTGCTCACTTATATGTTCTCACCTAGATGTGCTCACCTAGATGTTCTCACTTGGATGTGCTCACTTAGATATGCTAACTTAGATGTGCTCACTTAGATGCGCTCACCTGGATGTGCTCACTTAGATGTGCTCCTCTTGATATCCTCACCTAGATGTGCTCAACGAGTTGTGCTCACCAAGATGTGAGCACCTTGAGGTGCTCACTAAGATGTGCTTCCCTAGATGTTCTCACCTAGATTTGCTCACCTAGATATGCGCCCCTTGATGAGCTCACCTAGATATGCGCCCCTAGATGTGCTCATCCTGATTTGCTCACCTAGATGTGCTCCCCTAGATGTGCTCACGTAGATGTGCTCACCTAGAAGTGGTCACCTAGATGTGTTCACCCAGATGTGCTCACCTAGATGTGTTTACCTAGATGTGCTCACCTAGATGTGCTTACCTAGATGTGCTGTCTTAGATGTGCGCCCCTAGATGCGCTCACCTAGATGTGCGCACCTAGATGTGCTCACCTAGATTTGCGCCACTAGATGAGCTCACCTAGATATGCGCCCCTAGATGTGTTCATCCAGATGTGCTCACCTAGATGTGCTTCCCTACATGTGCTCACTTAGATGTGCTCACCTAGAAGTGCTCACCTAGATGTGCTCACCCAGATGAGCTCACCTAGATGTCCTCTCCCTATATGTGCTCACCTAGATGTGCTCACCTAGAAGTGCTTACCTAGATGTGCTCACCCAGATGTGCTAACCTAGATGTGCTCAGCTTGATGTACTCACCTAGATGTGCTCACCTAGATGAGCTCACCTAGATGTGCTCACTTACATGTGCGCTCCTAGATGTGCTCACTTAGATGTGCTCACCTAGATGTGCTCTCCTAGATGTGCTCACCAAGATGTGCTCACCTAGATGTGCTCACCTAGAAGTGCTCACTTAGATGTGCTCACCCAGATATGCTCATCTAGATGTGCTCCCCTAGATGTGCTCACCTAGATGTGCTCACCTAGAAATGCTCACCTAGATGTGCTCACCCAGATGTGCTCACATAGATGTGCTTCCCTGGATGTGCTCACCTAGATGTGCTCCCCTAGATGTGCTCCCCTAGATGTGCTTACCTAGATGTGCTCACATAGAAGTGCTCACCTAGATGTGTTCACCCAGATGTGCTCACCTAGATGTGTTTACCTAGATGTGCTCACCTAGATGTGCTCACCTAGATGTGCTGTCTTAGATGTGCGCCCCTAGATGCGCTCACCTAGAAGTGCTCACATAGATGTGCTCACCCAGATGTGCTCACCTAGATGTGCTCACCTAGATGTGCTCACCCAGATATGCTCACCTAGATGTGCTCACCTAGATGTGCTCACCTAGATGTGCTCACCTAGATGTGCTCACCTAGATGTGCTCCTCCAGATGTGCTCCCCTCGATGTGCTCCTCTAGATGGGCTCACCTAGAAGTACTCACCTCGATGTGCTCAACCAGATGTGCTCACCTAGATGTGCTCACCTAGATGTGCTCACTCAGATGTGCTCACCTAGAACTGTTCAACTAGATGTGCTCACCTAGATGTGCTCACCTAGATGTTCCCACCAAGATGTGATCACATAGATGTACTCCCCTAGATGGGCTCACCAAGAAGTGCTCCCCTAGATGTGCTCACCCAGATGTGCTCACCTATATATGCACACCTAGATGTGCTCATCTAGATGTGCTCACTTAGATGTGCTCCCCTAGATGTGCTCACCTAGATGTGCTCATCTAGATGTGCTCCCTTAGAGGTGCTCACTTAGATGTGCTCACCTAGATGTGCTCACCTAGATGTGCTCACCTAGATGCGCTCACCTAGATGTGCTCACTTAGATGTGCTCACTTAGATGTGCTCTCCTAGATGGGCTCACCTAGATGTGCTCACCTAGATGTGCTCACCTATATGTGCTCACCTAGATGTGCTCACCAAGATGAGCTCCCATTGATGTGCTCACCTAGATGTGCTCACCTAGATGTGCTCCCCTAGATGTGCTCACCTTGATGTGTTCATCTTGATATGCTCCCCAAGATGTGCTTACCTAGAAGTGCTCCCCTAGATGTGCTGACTGAGATATGCTCACCTAGAAGTGCTCACCTTGATGTTCTCACCTAAATGTGCTCACCTAGTTGTGCTCACCTAGATATGCTCACTTAGATGTGCTCCCCTAGATGTGCTCACTTGGATGTGCTCCTCTAGATGTGCTCACATAGAGGTGCTCACTTAAATGAGCTTACCTAGATTTGCTCCCCTAGAGGTGTTCACTTAGATGACCTCACTTAGATGTGCTCAGCTAGATATGCTTCCCTAGATGTGCTCACTTGGATAAGCTCACCTTGATATGCTCACCTAGAAGTGCTCACTTAGATGTTCTCACCTAGATGTGCTCACCTAGATGTTCTCACTTGGATGTGCTCACTTAGATATGCTAACTTAGATGTGCTCACTTAGATGCGCTCACCTGGATGTGCTCACTTAGATGTGCTCACCTAGATGTTCTCACTTAGACGTGCTCACTTAGATGTGCTCCTCTTGATATCCTCACCTAGATGTGCTCAACGAGTTGTGCTCACCAAGATGTGAGCACCTTGAGGTGCTCACTAAGATGTGCTTCCCTAGATGTTCTCACCTAGATTTGCTCACCTAGATATGCGCCCCTAGATGTGCTCATCCTGATTTGCTCACCTAGATGTGCTCCCCTAGATGTGCTCACGTAGATGTGCTCACCTAGAAGTGGTCACCTAGATGTGTTCACCCAGATGTGCTCACCTAGATGTGTTTACCTAGATGTGCTCACCTAGATGTGCTCACCTAGATGTGCTGTCTTAGATGTGCGCCCCTAGATGCGCTCACCTAGATGTGCGCACCTAGATGTGCTCACCTAGATTTGCGCCACTAGATGAGCTCACCTAGATATGCGCCCCTAGATGTGTTCATCCAGATGTGCTCACCTAGATGTTCTTCCCTACATGTGCTCACTTAGATGTGCTCACCTAGAATTGCTCACCTAGATGTGCTCACCCAGATGAGCTCATTTAGATGTCCTCTCCCTATATGTGCTCACCTAGATGTGCTCACCTAGAAGTGCTTACCTAGATGTGCTCACCCAGATGTGCTAACCTAGATGTGCTCAGCTTGATGTACTCACCTAGATGTGCTCACCTAGATGAGCTCACCTAGATGTGCTCACTTACATGTGCGCTCCTAGATGTGCTCACTTAGATGTGCTCACCTAGATGTGCTCTCCTAGATGTGCTCACCAAGATGTGCTCACCTAGATGTGCTCACCTAGAAGTGCTCACCTAGATGTGCTCACCCAGATATGCTCATCTAGATGTGCTCCCCTAGATGTGCTCACCTAGATGTGCTCACCTAGAAATGCTCACCTAGATGTGCTCACCCAGATGTGCTCACATAGATGTGCTTCCCTGGATGTGCTCACCTAGATGTGCTCCCCTAGATGTGCTCACCTAGATATGCGCCCCTAGATGAGCTCACCTAGATATGCGCCCCTAGATGTGCTCATCCTGATTTGCTCACCTAGATGTGCTCGCCTAGATGTGCTCACGTAGATGTGCTCACCTAGAAGTGGTCACCTAGATGTGCTCACCTAGATGTGCTCACCTAGATGTTCCCACCAAGATGTGCTCACATAGATGTACTCCCCTAGATGGGCTCACCAAGAAGTGCTCACATAGATGTGCTCACCCAGATGTACTCACCTATATGTGCTCACCTAGATGTGCTCACTTAGATGTGCTCCCCTAGATGTGCTCACTTAGATGTGCTCATCTAGATGTGCTCACCTAGATGTGCTCACATAGATGTGCTCACCTAGGTGTGCTTACTTAGATGTGCTCCCCTAGATGTGCTCACTTAGATGTGCTCACTTAGATGTGCTCACCTAGAGGTGCTCACTTTGATGTGCTCACCTAGATGTGCTCACCTCGATGTGCTCACCTCGATGTGCTCACCTAGATGTGCTCACTTAGATGTGCTCCCCTAGATGTGCTAACCTAGATGTGCTCAACAAGATGTGCTCACAGAGATGTGCTCACCTAGATGTGCTCCTCTAGATGTGCTCACTTCGATGTGCTCACTTATATGTGCTCCCCTAGATGTGCTCACCTAGAAGTGCTCACCTAGATGTGCTCATCAAGATATGCTCACCTAGATGTGCTCACCTAGAAGTGCTCACCTAGATGTGCTCACCTAGATGTGCTCAACGAGATGTGCTCACCTAGATGTGCTCAACGAGATGTATTCAACAAGATGTGCTCACCTAGAGGTGCTCACTTAAATATGCTTCCCTAGCTGTGCTTACCTAGATGTGCTCATCTCGATGTGCTCACCTTGATTTGCGCCACTAGATGAGCTCACTCAGATATGCGCCCCTAGATGTGTTCATCCAGATGTGCTCACCCATTTGTGCTTCCCTAGATGTGCTCACTTAGATGTGCTCACCTAGAAGTGCTCACCTAGATGTGCTCACCCAGATGAGCTCACCTAGATGTCCTCCCCCTATATGTGCTCACCTAGATGTGCTCACATAGAAGTTCTCACCTACATGTGCTCACCCAGATGTGCTCAGCAAGATGTGCTCTGCTTGATGTACTCACCTAGATGTACTCACCTAGATGAGCTTACCTAGATGTGCTCACTTACATGTGCGCCCCTAGATTTGCTCACTTAGATGTGCTCGCCTAGATGTGCTCTCCTAGATGTGCTCATTAAGATGTGCTCACCTAGATGTGCTCACCTAGAAGTGCTCACCTAGATGTGCTCACTTAGATGTGCTCCCCTAGATGTGCTCACCTAGATGTACTCAACGAGATGTATTCACCAAGATGTGCTCACCTAGAGGTGCTCACTTAGATGTGCTCCCCTAGATGTGCTCACCTAGATGTGCGCACCTAGATGTGCTCACCTAGATTTGCGCCACTAGACGAGCTCACCTAGATATGCGCCCCTAGATGTGTTCATCCAGATGTGCTCACCTAGATGTGCTTCCCTACATGTGCTCACTTAGATGTGCTCACCTAGAAGTGCTCACCTAGATGTGCTAACCCAGATGAGCTCACCTAGATGTCCACTCCCTATATGTGCTCACCTAGATGTGCTCACCTAGAAGTGCTTACCTAGATGTGCTCACCCAGATGTGCTCACCAAGATGTGCTCAGCTTGAAGTACTCACCTAGATGTGCTCACCTAGATGAGCTCACCTAGATGTGCTCACTTACATGTGCGCTCCTAGATGTGCTCACTTAGATGTGCTCACCTAGATGTGCTCTCCTAGATGTGCTCACCAAGATGTGCTCACCTAGATGTGCTCACCTAGAAGTGCTCACCTAGATGTGCTCACCCAGATATGCTCATCTAGATGTGCTCCTCTAGATGTGCTCACCTAGATGTGCTCACCTAGAAGTGCTCACCTAGATGTGCTCACCCAGATGTGCTCACATAGTTGTGCTTCCCTGGATGTGCTCACCTAGATGTGCTCCCCTAGATGTGCTCCCCTACATATGCTTACCTAGATGTGCTCACATAGAAGTGCTCACCTAGATGTGTTCACCCAGATGTGCTCACCTAGATGTGTTTACCTACATGTGCTCACGTAGATGTGCTGTCTTACATTTGCGCCCCTAGATGCGCTCACCTGCTAGAAGTGCTCACACAGATGTGCTCACCCAGATGTGCTCACCTAGATGTGCTCACCTAGATGTGCTCACCCAGATATGCTCACCTAGATGTGCTCACCTAGATGTGCTCACCTAGATGTGCTCACCTAGATGTGCTCAAATAGATGTGCTCCTACAGATGTGCTCCCCTCGATGTGCTCCTCTAGATGGGCTCACCTAGAAGTACTCACCTCGATGTGCTCACCCAGATGTGCTCACCTAGATGTGCTCACCTAGATGTGCTCACTCAGATGTGCTCACCTAGAACAGTTCAACTAGATGTGCTCACCTAGATGTGCTCACCTAGATGTTCCCACCAAGATGTGCTCACATAGATGTACTCCCCTAGATGGGCTCACCAAGAAGTGCTCACCTAGATGTGCTCACCCAGACGTGCTCACCTATATATGCACACCTAGATGTGCTCATCTAGATGTGCTCACTTAGATGTGCTCCCCTAGATGTGCTCACTTAGGTGTGCTCATCTAGATGTGCTCACTTAGAGGTGCTCACTTAGATGTGCTCACCTAGATGTGCTCACCTAGATGTGCTCACCTAGATGCGCTCACCTAGATGTGCTCACTTAGATGTGCTCACCTAGATGTGCTCTCCTAGATGGGCTCACCTAGATGTGCTCACCTAGATGTGCTCACCTATATGTGCTCACCTAGATGTGCTTACCAAGATGAGCTCCCATTGATGTGCTCACCTAGATGTGCTCACCTAGATGTGCTCCCCTAGATGTGCTCACCTTGATGTGTTCATCTAGATATGCTCCCCAAGATGTGCTCACCTAGAAGTGCTCCCCTAGATGTGCTGACTGAGATATGCTCACCTAGAAGTGCTCACCTTGATGTTCTCACCTAGATGTGCTCACCTAGTTGTGCTCACCTAGATATGCTCACTTAGATGTGTTCCCCTAGATGTGCTCCCTTGGATGTGCTCCTCTAGATGTGCTCACATAGAGGTGCTCACTTAAATGAGCTTACCTAGATGTGCTCCCCTAGAGGTGTTCACTTAGATGACGTCACATAGATGTGCTCAGCTAGATATGCTTCCCTAGATGTGCTCACTGGGATAAGCTCACCTTGATATGCTCACCTAGAAGTGCTCACTTTGATGTTCTCACCTAGATGTGCTCACCTAGATGTTCTCACTTGGATGTCCTCACTTAGATATGCTAACTTAGATGTGCTCACTTAGATGCGCTCACCTGGATGTGCTCACTTAGATGTGCTCACCTAGATGTTCTCACTTAGATGTGCTCACTTAGATGTGCTCCTCTTGATGTCCTCACCTAGATGTGCTCAACGAGTTGTGCTCACCGAGATGTGAGCACCTTGAGGTGCTCACTAAGATGTGCTTCCCTAGATGATCTTACCTAGATTTGCTCACCTAGATATGCGCCCCTAGATGAGCTCACCTAGATACGCGCCCCTAGATGTGCTCATCCTGATTTGCTCACCTAGATGTGCTCCCCTAGATGTGCTCACGTAGATGTGCTCACCTAGAATTGGTCACCTAGATGTGCTCACCTAGATGTGCTCACCTAGATGTTCCCACCAAGATGTGCTCACATAGATGTACTCCCCTAGATGGGCTCACCAAGAAGTGCTCACATAGATGTGCTCACCCAGATGTGCTCACCTATATGTGCTCACCTAGATGTGCTCATCTAGATGTGCTCACTTAGATGTGCTCCCCTAGATGTGCTCACTTAGATGTGCTCATCTAGATGTGCTCACCTAGATGTGCTCACATAGATGTGCTCACCTAGATGTGCTTATTTAGATGTGCTCCCCTAGATGTGCTCACTTAGATGTGCTCACTTAGATGTGCTCACCTAGAGGTGCTCACTTTGATGTGCTCACCTAGATGTGCTCACCTCGATGTGCTCACCTCGATGTGCTCACCTAGATATGCTCACTTAGATGTGCGCCCCTAGATGTGCTCACCTAGATGTGCTCAACAAGATGTGCTCACCAAGATGTGCTCACCTAGATGTGATCCTCTAGATGTGCTCACTTCGATGTGCTCACTTAGATGTGCTCCCCTAGATGTGCTCACCTAGATGTGCTCAACGAGATGTATTCACCACGATGTGCTCACCTAGTGGTGCTCACTTAAATGTGCTCCCCTAGATGTGCTCACCTAGATGTGCTCATCTCGATGTGCTCACCTTGATTTGCGCCACTAGATGAGCTCACCCAGATATGCGCCCCTAGATGTGTTCATCCAGATGTGCTCACCCATTTGTGCTTCCCTAGATGTGCTCACTTAGATGTGCTCACCTAAGTGCTAACCTAGATGTGCTCACCCAGATGAGCTCACCTAGATGTCCTCCCCCTATATGTGCTCACCTAGATGTGCTCACATAGAAGTTCTCACCTACATGTGCTCACCCAGATGTGCTCAGCAAGATGTGCTCTGCTTGATGTACTCACCTAGATGTACTCACCTAGATGAGCTTACCTAGATGTGCTTACTTACATGTGCGCCCCTAGATTTGCTCACTTAGATGTGCTCGCCTAGATGTGTTCTCCTAGATGTGCTCATCAAGATGTGCTCACCTAGATGTGCTCACCTAGAAGTGCTCACCTAGATGTGCTCTTCTAGATGTGCTCCCCTAGATGTGCTCACCTAGATGTGCTCAACGAGATGTATTCACCAAGATATGCTCACCTAGAGGTGCTCACTTAGATGTGCTCCCCTAGATGTGCTCACCTAGATGTGCGCACCTAGATGTGCTCACCTAGATTTGCGCCACTAGATGAGCTCACCTAGATATGCGCCCCTAGATGTGTTCATCCAGATGTGCTCACCTAGATGTGCTTCCCTAGATGTGCTCACTTAGATGTGCTCACCTAGAAGTGCTCACCTAGATGTGCTCACCCAGATGAGCTCACCTAGATGTGCTTCCCTAGATGTGCTCACTTAGATGTGCTCACCTAGAAGTGCTCACCTAGATGTGCTCACCCAGATGTGCTCACCTATATGTGCTCACCTAGATGTGCTCACCTAGATGTGCTCACCTAGATGCGCTCACCTAGATGTGCTCACCTAGATGTGCTCTCCTAGATGGGCTCACCTAGATGTGCTCATCAAGATATGCTCACCTAGATGTGCTCACCTAGAAGTGCTCACCTAGATGTGCTCACCTAGATGTGCTCAACGAGATGTGCTCACCTAGATGTGCTCAACGAGATGTATTCAACAAGATGTGCTCACCTAGAGGTGCTCACTTAAATATGCTTCCCTAGCTGTGCTTACCTAGATGTGCTCATCTCGATGTGCTCACCTTGATTTGCGCCACTAGATGAGCTCACTCAGATATGCGCCCCTAGATGTGTTCATCCAGATGTGCTCACCCATTTGTGCTTCCCTAGATGTGCTCACTTAGATGTGCTCACCTAGAAGTGCTCACCTAGATGTGCTCACCCAGATGAGCTCACCTAGATGTCCTCCCCCTATATGTGCTCACCTAGATGTGCTCACATAGAAGTTCTCACCTACATGTGCTCACCCAGATGTGCTCAGCAAGATGTGCTCTGCTTGATGTACTCACCTAGATGTACTCACCTAGATGAGCTTACCTAGATGTGCTCACTTACATGTGCGCCCCTAGATTTGCTCACTTAGATGTGCTCGCCTAGATGTGCTCTCCTAGATGTGCTCATTAAGATGTGCTCACCTAGATGTGCTCACCTAGAAGTGCTCACCTAGATGTGCTCACTTAGATGTGCTCCCCTAGATGTGCTCACCTAGATGTACTCAACGAGATGTATTCACCAAGATGTGCTCACCTAGAGGTGCTCACTTAGATGTGCTCCCCTAGATGTGCTCACCTAGATGTGCGCACCTAGATGTGCTCACCTAGATTTGCGCCACTAGACGAGCTCACCTAGATATGCGCCCCTAGATGTGTTCATCCAGATGTGCTCACCTAGATGTGCTTCCCTACATGTGCTCACTTAGATGTGCTCACCTAGAAGTGCTCACCTAGATGTGCTAACCCAGATGAGCTCACCTAGATGTCCACTCCCTATATGTGCTCACCTAGATGTGCTCACCTAGAAGTGCTTACCTAGATGTGCTCACCCAGATGTGTTCACCAAGATGTGCTCAGCTTGAAGTACTCACCTAGATGTGCTCACCTAGATGAGCTCACCTAGATGTGCTCACTTACATGTGCGCTCCTAGATGTGCTCACTTAGATGTGCTCACCTAGATGTGCTCTCCTAGATGTGCTCACCAAGATGTGCTCACCTAGATGTGCTCACCTAGAAGTGCTCACCTAGATGTGCTCACCCAGATATGCTCATCTAGATGTGCTCCTCTAGATGTGCTCACCTAGATGTGCTCACCTAGAAGTGCTCACCTAGATGTGCTCACCCAGATGTGCTCACATAGTTGTGCTTCCCTGGATGTGCTCACCTAGATGTGCTCCCCTAGATGTGCTCCCCTACATATGCTTACCTAGATGTGCTCACATAGAAGTGCTCACCTAGATGTGTTCACCCAGATGTGCTCACCTAGATGTGTTTACCTACATGTGCTCACGTAGATGTGCTCACCTAGATGTGCTGTCTTACATTTGCGCCCCTAGATGCGCTCACCTGCTAGAAGTGCTCACACAGATGTGCTCACCCAGATGTGCTCACCTAGATGTGCTCACCTAGATGTGCTCACCCAGATATGCTCACCTAGATGTGCTCACCTAGATGTGCTCACCTAGATGTGCTCACCTAGATGTGCTCAAATAGATGTGCTCCTACAGATGTGCTCCCCTCGATGTGCTCCTCTAGATGGGCTCACCTAGAAGTACTCACCTCGATGTGCTCACCCAGATGTGCTCACCTAGATGTGCTCACCTAGATGTGCTCACTCAGATGTGCTCACCTAGAACAGTTCAACTAGATGTGCTCACCTAGATGTGCTCACCTAGATGTTCCCACCAAGATGTGCTCACATAGATGTACTCCCCTAGATGGGCTCACCAAGAAGTGCTCACCTAGATGTGCTCACCCAGACGTGCTCACCTATATATGCACACCTAGATGTGCTCATCTAGATGTGCTCACTTAGATGTGCTCCCCTAGATGTGCTCACTTAGGTGTGCTCATCTAGATGTGCTCACTTAGAGGTGCTCACTTAGATGTGCTCACCTAGATGTGCTCACCTAGATGTGCTCACCTAGATGCGCTCACCTAGATGTGCTCACTTAGATGTGCTCACCTAGATGTGCTCTCCTAGATGGGCTCACCTAGATGTGCTCACCTAGATGTGCTCACCTATATGTGCTCACCTAGATGTGCTCACCTTGATGTGTTCATCTAGATATGCTCCCCAAGATGTGCTCACCTAGAAGTGCTCCCCTAGATGTGCTGACTGAGATATGCTCACCTAGAAGTGCTCACCTTGATGTTCTCACCTAGATGTGCTCACCTAGTTGTGCTCACCTAGATATGCTCACTTAGATGTGTTCCCCTAGATGTGCTCCCTTGGATGTGCTCCTCTAGATGTGCTCACATAGAGGTGCTCACTTAAATGAGCTTACCTAGATGTGCTCCCCTAGAGGTGTTCACTTAGATGACGTCACATAGATGTGCTCAGCTAGATATGCTTCCCTAGATGTGCTCACTGGGATAAGCTCACCTTGATATGCTCACCTAGAAGTGCTCACTTTGATGTTCTCACCTAGATGTGCTCACCTAGATGTTCTCACTTGGATGTCCTCACTTAGATATGCTAACTTAGATGTGCTCACTTAGATGCGCTCACCTGGATGTGCTCACTTAGATGTGCTCACCTAGATGTTCTCACTTAGATGTGCTCACTTAGATGTGCTCCTCTTGATGTCCTCACCTAGATGTGCTCAACGAGTTGTGCTCACCGAGATGTGAGCACCTTGAGGTGCTCACTAAGATGTGCTTCCCTAGATGATCTTACCTAGATTTGCTCACCTAGATATGCGCCCCTAGATGAGCTCACCTAGATACGCGCCCCTAGATGTGCTCATCCTGATTTGCTCACCTAGATGTGCTCCCCTAGATGTGCTCACGTAGATGTGCTCACCTAGAATTGGTCACCTAGATGTGCTCACCTAGATGTGCTCACCTAGATGTTCCCACCAAGATGTGCTCACATAGATGTACTCCCCTAGATGGGCTCACCAAGAAGTGCTCACATAGATGTGCTCACCCAGATGTGCTCACCTATATGTGCTCACCTAGATGTGCTCATCTAGATGTGCTCACTTAGATGTGCTCCCCTAGATGTGCTCACTTAGATGTGCTCATCTAGATGTGCTCACCTAGATGTGCTCACATAGATGTGCTCACCTAGATGTGCTTATTTAGATGTGCTCCCCTAGATGTGCTCACTTAGATGTGCTCACTTAGATGTGCTCACCTAGAGGTGCTCACTTTGATGTGCTCACCTAGATGTGCTCACCTCGATGTGCTCACCTCGATGTGCTCACCTAGATATGCTCACTTAGATGTGCGCCCCTAGATGTGCTCACCTAGATGTGCTCAACAAGATGTGCTCACCAAGATGTGCTCACCTAGATGTGATCCTCTAGATGTGCTCACTTCGATGTGCTCACTTAGATGTGCTCCCCTAGATGTGCTCACCTAGATGTGCTCAACGAGATGTATTCACCACGATGTGCTCACCTAGTGGTGCTCACTTAAATGTGCTCCCCTAGATGTGCTCACCTAGATGTGCTCATCTCGATGTGCTCACCTTGATTTGCGCCACTAGATGAGCTCACCCAGATATGCGCCCCTAGATGTGTTCATCCAGATGTGCTCACCCATTTGTGCTTCCCTAGATGTGCTCACTTAGATGTGCTCACCTAAGTGCTAACCTAGATGTGCTCACCCAGATGAGCTCACCTAGATGTCCTCCCCCTATATGTGCTCACCTAGATGTGCTCACATAGAAGTTCTCACCTACATGTGCTCACCCAGATGTGCTCAGCAAGATGTGCTCTGCTTGATGTACTCACCTAGATGTACTCACCTAGATGAGCTTACCTAGATGTGCTTACTTACATGTGCGCCCCTAGATTTGCTCACTTAGATGTGCTCGCCTAGATGTGTTCTCCTAGATGTGCTCATCAAGATGTGCTCACCTAGATGTGCTCACCTAGAAGTGCTCACCTAGATGTGCTCTTCTAGATGTGCTCCCCTAGATGTGCTCACCTAGATGTGCTCAACGAGATGTATTCACCAAGATATGCTCACCTAGAGGTGCTCACTTAGATGTGCTCCCCTAGATGTGCTCACCTAGATGTGCGCACCTAGATGTGCTCACCTAGATTTGCGCCACTAGATGAGCTCACCTAGATATGCGCCCCTAGATGTGTTCATCCAGATGTGCTCACCTAGATGTGCTTCCCTAGATGTGCTCACTTAGATGTGCTCACCTAGAAGTGCTCACCTAGATGTGCTCACCCAGATGAGCTCACCTAGATGTGCTTCCCTAGATGTGCTCACTTAGATGTGCTCACCTAGAAGTGCTCACCTAGATGTGCTCACCCAGATGTGCTCACCTATATGTGCTCACCTAGATGTGCTCACCTAGATGTGCTCACCTAGATGCGCTCACCTAGATGTGCTCACCTAGATGTGCTCTCCTAGATGGGCTCACCTAGATGTGCTCACCTAGATGTGCTCACCTAGATGTGCTCCCCTAGATGTGCTCACCTTGATGTGTTCATCTAGATATGCTCCCCAAGATGTGCTCACCTAGAAGTGCTCCCCTAGATGTGCTGACTGAGATATGCTCACCTAGAAGTGCTCATCTTGATGTTCTCACCTAGATGTGCTCACCTAGTTGTGCTCACCTAGATATGCTCACTTAAATGTGCTCCCCTAGGTGTGCTCACTTGGATGTGCTCCTCTAGATGTGCTCACTTAAATGAGTTTACCTAGATGTGCTCCCCTAGAGGTGCTCACTTATGTCGGAAAATCCGACACCATTTAATAATCATACAGATAATAGCTGTATTGTATAAACAAGTAACCTATAGAAAACGTAACTTGTAGTGGAATTACCGTCTATAGAAAACGGGATATCATCACCACATACTATTATAATTCACCAGCTATTTTGCTGGGAATTATTCTTAAATACATTAGTCTTTGGACTTTGCCATCATAAAACATCTCATATAAATTAACTTAATTATCAATATTAAAGTAGAGTAAATGTGACCCTTCTATCACTTTCCGTCATCTGGACAATGTAAGCCAGGCGTCAGTGAGGAAGGAGGGCAGCCATTGTTGATACAAGACCAGAGGCTCACGGGAGCAAATGCGGCTCCTGTTAATTTTACTTGGACGCAGTGTTATGGAAACCAAGGGTGTACCATTTTCAACACGCTGTCAACAAATCAAGTTAAGTGTTCTTTCCGAAACCCGTTTATTTTCATTTATGGCCATTAATGTCATTATATAGGGTGACCGGTTAGAGCACGTGGGAGCCTCAAACTAAAGGTAATTAAGCCAGGTCTTTAAGGTTCCATGTATAGTGTTTTCTCTGATATAGCTTGTCATATATAGAATCTGGCTTTACAGCTAGCGCCCTTTTGACAGGTCAAGACGAGGAAGCAAAGACTTTGTGCACCAGTTACTGGGTGATGGAAGCTACCTCAAAGAGGATAATTTGGTGTCTACACCCTAGTTATACCTGGTGGACTAACCTGCTGTACTATAAGATAAGGAACCTTTTCAATGTATGTAGTCTAATTCTGTAGTTTGATTGGCTGCATATATATAAACTAATAAACCCCCCCTAATGTGTAGAGGATCGATTTGTGAGATTATGAGATTATTGCAGAAATACAGTCCACTTATCATTATACAAATTGCTATCGAAGTATATAAATTAACGTAAATATAAATTCATATAAATTAAATAAATATAAATCTCACAGGTCGGTTCCCACAACTTAGATGACCTCACTTAGATGTGCTCAGCTAGATATGCTTCCCTAGATGTGCTCACTTGGATAAGCTCACCTTGATATGCTAACCTAGAAGTGGTCACTTAGATGTTCTAACCTAGATGTGCTCACCTAGATGTTCTCACTTGGATGTGCTCACTTAGATATGCTAACTTAGATGTGCTCACTTAGATGCGCTCACCTGGATGTGCTCACTTAGATGTGCTCACCTAGATGTTCTCTCTTAGATGTGCTCACTTAGATGTGCTCCTCTTGATGTCCTCACCTAGATGTGCTCAACGAGTTGTGCTCACCAAGATGTGAGCACCTAGAGGTGCTCACTAAGATGTGCTTCCCTATATGTTCTCACCTAGATGTGCTCACCTAGATATGCGCCCCTAGATGAGCTCACCTAGATATGCGCCCCTAGATGTGCTCATCCAGATTTGCTCACCTAGATGTGCTCCCCTAGATGTGCTCACGTAGATGTGCTCACCTAGAAGTAGTCACCTAGATGTGAGCACATCTAGGTGAGCTCACCTAGATGTGCTTACTTAGATGTGCTTACCTAGATGTTCTCACCTAGTTGTTCTCACCTAGATGTCTTCCCCCTATATGTGTTCACCTAGATGTCCTCACCTAGAAGTGCTCACCTAGATGTGCTCACCTAGATGTGCTCAGCTTGATGTACTCACCTAGATGTACTCACCTAGATGTGCTCACCTATATGTGCTTACTTAGATGTGCGCCCCTAGATGTGCTCACTTAGATGTGCTTACCTAGATGTTCTCACCTAGATGTGCTCACCTAGATGTTCTCACTTGGATGTGCTCACTTAGATATGCTAACCTAGACGTGCTCACTAAGATGCGCTCACCTCAATGTGCTCACCTAGATGTGCTCCTCTAGATGGGCTCACCTAGAAGTACTCACCTACATGTGCTCACCCAGATGTGCTCACCTAGATGTGCACACCTAGATGTGCTCACTCAGATGTGCTCACCTAGAAGTGTTCAACTAGATGTGCTCACCTAGATGTGCTCACCTAGATGTTCTCACCAAGATGTGCTCACATAGATGTACTACCTTAGATGGGCTCACCTGGATGTGCTCACCCAGATGTGGTCAACTAGATGTGCTCACCTAGATGTGCTCACTCAGATGTGCTCACCTAGATGTGCTCACTCAGATGTGCTCACCTAGATGTGTTCAAATAGATGTGCTCACCTAGATGTGCTCACCTAGATGTGCTCACATAAATGTGATCACCTAGATGTGCTCACCTTGATGTGCTCACCTGGATTGGCGCACCTAGATGTGATCTCCTAGATGTGCTCACCTAGATGGGTTCACCTATATGTGCTCACCTAGATGGGCTCACCTAGATGGGCTCATCCAGATGTGCTCACATAAATGTGATGACTTAGATGTGATGACCTAGATGTGCTCACCTAGATGTGCTCACCTACAAGTGTTTCTCTAGATGTGCTCACTGAGACATGCTGACCTAGAAGTGCTCACCTAGATGTGCTCACATAGATGGGCTCACCTAGATGTGCTTACTTAGATGTGCTCCCCTAGATGTGCTCACTTAGATGTGCTCACTTAGATGTGCTCACCTAGAGGTTCTCACTTTGATGTGCTCACCTAGATGTGCTCACCTCGATGTGCTCACCTAGATGTGCTCATTTAGATGTGCGCCCCTAGATGTGCTCACCTAGATGTGCTCAACAAGATGTGCTCACCAAGATGTGCTCACCTAGATGTGCTCCTCTAGATGTGCTCACTTCGATGTGCTCACTTAGATGTGCTCCCCTAGATGTGCTCACCTAGATGTGCTCAACGAGATGTATTCACCAAGATGTGCTCACCTAGAGGTGCTCACTTAAATGTGCTCCCCTAGATGTGCTCACCTAGATGTGCTCATCTCGATGTGCTCACCATGATTTGCGCCACTAGATGAGCTCACCCAGATATGCACCCCTAGATGTGTTCATCCAGATGTGCTCACCCATTTGTGCTTCCCTAGATGTGCTCACTTAGATGTGCTCACCTAGAAGTGCTCACCTAGATGTGGTCACCCAGGTGAGCTCACCTAGATGTCCTCCCCCTATATGTGCTCACCTTGATGTGCTCACATAGAAGTTCTCACCTACATGTGCTCACCCAGATGTGCTCAGCAAGATGTGCTCTGCTTGATGTACTCCCCCTATATGTGCTCACCTTGATGTGCTCACATAGAAGTTCTCACCTACATGTGCTCACCCAGATGTGCTCAGCAAGATGTGCTCTGCTTGATGTACTCACCTAGATGTACTCACCTAGATGAGCTTACCTAGATGTGCTCACTTACATGTGCGCCCCTAGATTTGCTCACTTAGATGTGCTCGCCTAGATGTGTTCTCCTAGATGTGCTCATTAGGATGTGCTCACCTAGATGTGCTCACCTAGAAGTGCTCACCTAGATGTGCTCACTTAGATGTGCTCCCCTAGATGTGCTCACCTAGATGTGCTCAACGAGATGTATTCACCAAGATGTGCTCACCTAGAGGTGCTCACTTAGATGTGCTCCCCTAGATGTGCTCACCTAGATGTGCGCACCTAGATGTGCTCACCTAGATTTGCGCCACTAGATGAGCTCACCAAGATATGCGCCCCTAGATGTGTTCATCCAGATGTGCTCACCTAGATGTGCTTCCCTACATGTGCTCACTTAGATGTGCTCACCTAGAAGTGCTCACCTAGATGTGCTCACCCAGATGAGCTCACCTAGATGTCCTCTCCCTATATGTGCTCACCTAGATGTGCTCACCTAGAAGTGCTTACCTAGATGTGCTCACCCAGATGTGCTCACCTAGATGTGCTCAGCTTGATGTACTCACCTAGATGTGCTCACCTAGATGAGCTCACCTAGATGTGCTGACTTACATGTGCGCTCCTAGATGTGCTCACTTAGATGTGCTCACCTAGATGTGCTCTCCTTAATGTGCTCACCAAGATGTGCTCACCTAGATGTGCTCACCTATAAGTGCTCACCTAGATGTGCTCACCCAGATATGCTCATCTAGATGTGCTCCCCTAGATGTGCTCACCTAGATGTGCTCACCTAGAAGTGCTCACCTAGATGTGCTCACCCAGATATGCTCATCTAGATGTGCTCCCCTAGATGTGCTCACCTAGATGTGCTCACCTAGAAGTGCTCACCTAGATTTGCTCACCCAGATGTGCTCACATAGATGTGCTTCCCTGGATGTGCTCACATAGATGTGCTCCCCTAGATGTGCTCCCCTAGATGTGCTTACCTAGATGTGCTCACATAGACGTGCTCACCTAGATGTGTTCACCCAGATGTGCTCACCTAGATGTGCTCACCTAGATGTGCTCACCTAGATGTGCTGTCTTAGATGAGCGCCCCTAGATGCGCTCACCTAGAAGTGCTCACATAGATGTGCTCACCCAGATGTGCTCACCTAGATGTGCTCACCTAGATGTGCTCACCTAGATGTGCTCACCTAGATGTGCTCACCTAGATGTGCTCAACTAGATGTGCTCACCTAGATGTGCTCACTCAGATGTGCTCACCTAGAACTGTTCAACTAGATGTGCTCACCTAGATGTGCTCACCTAGATGTTCCCACCAAGATGTGCTCACATAGATGTACTCCCCTAGATGGGCTCACCAAGAAGTGCTCACCTAGATGTGCTCACCCAGATGCGCTCACCTATATATGCACACCTAGATGAGCTCATCTAGATGTGCTCACTTAGATGTGCTCCCCTAGATGTGCTCACTTAGATGTGCTCATCTAGATGTGCTCACTTAGAGGTGCTCACTTAGATGTGCTCACCTAGATGTGCTCACCTAGATGTGCTCACCTAGATGCGCTCACCTAGATGTGCTCACTTAGATGTGCTCACCTAGATGTGCTCTCCTAGATGGGCTCACCTAGATGTGCTCACCTAGATGTGCTCACCTATATGTGCTCACCTAGATGTGCTCACCAAGATGAGCTCCCATTGATGTGCTCACCTAGATGTGCTCACCTAGATGTGCTCCCCTAGAAGTGCTCACCTTGATGTTCTCACCTAGATGTGCTCACCTAGTTGTGCTCACCTAGATATGCTCACTTAGATGTGCTCCCCTAGATGTGTTCACTTGGATGTGCTCCTCTAGATGTGCTCACATAGAGGTGCTCACTTAAATGAGCTTACCTAGATGTGCTCCCCTAGAGGTGTTCACTTAGATGACCTCACTTAGATGTGCTCAGCTAGATATGCTTCCCTAGATGTGCTCACTTGGATAAGCTCACCTTGATATGCTCACCTAGAAGTGCTCACTTAGATGTTTTCACCTAGATGTGCTCACCTAGATGTTCTCACTTGGATGTGCTCACTTAGATATGCTAACTTAGATGTGTTCACTTAGATGCGCTCACCTGGATGTGCTCACTTAGATGTGCTCCCCTAGATGTTCTCACTTAGATGTGCTCACTTAGATGTGCTCCTCTTGATGTCCTCACCTAGATGTGCTCAACGAGTTGTGCTCACCAAGATGTGAGAACCTTGAGGTGCTCACTAAGATGTGCTTCCCTAGATGTTCTCACCAAGATTTGCTTACCTAGATATTCGCCCGTAGATGAGCTCACCTAGATATGCGCCCCTAGATGTGCTCATCCTGATTTGCTCACCTAGATGTTCTCCCCTAGATGTGCTCACGTAGATGTGCTCACCTAGAAGTGGTCACCTAGATGTGCTCACCTAGATGTGCTCACCTAGATGTTCCCACCTAGATGTGCTCACATAGATGTACTCCCCTAGATGGGCTCACCAAGAAGTGCTCACATAGATGTGCCCACCCAGATGTGCTCACCTATATGTGCTCACCTAGATGTGCTCATCTAGATGTGCTCACTTAGATGTGCTCCCCTAGATGTGCTCACTTAGATGTGCTCATCTAGATGTGCTCACTTAGATGTGCTCACTTAGATGTGCTCCCCTAGATGTGCTCACGTAGATGTGCTCATCTAGATGTGCTCACTTAGAGGTGCTCACTTAGATGTGCTCACCTAGATGTGCTCACCTAGATGTGCTCACCTAGATGCGCTCACCAAGATGTGCTTACTTAGATGTGCTTACCTAGATGTTCTCACCTAGTTGTGCTCACCTAGATGTCCTCCCCCTATATGTGCTCACCTAGATGTACTCACCTAGAAGTGCTTACGTAGATGTGCTCACCTAGATGTTCTCACTTGGATGTGCTCACTTAGATATGCTTACCTAGATGTGCTCACTTAGATGCGCTCACCTAGATGTGCTCACCTAGATGTGCTCCTCTAGATGGGCTCACCTAGAAGTACTCACCTACATGTGCTCAACCAGATGTGCTCACCTAGATGTGCTCACCTAGATGTGCTCACTCAGATGTGCTCACCTAGAAGTGTTCAACTAGATGTGCTCATCTAGATGTGCTCACCTAGATGTTCTCACCAAGATGTGCTCACATAGATGTACTCCCTTAGATGGGTTCAACTAGAAGTGCTCACCCAGATGTGCTTACCTAAATGTGCTCACCTAGATGTGCTCACCTAGATGTGCTCACCTAGATGTGCTCACCTAGATGTGCTACCCTAGAAGTGCTCCCCTAGATGTGCGTACATAGATATGTTCACCTAGAAGTGCTCACCTAGATGTGCTCACCCAGTTGTGGTCACCTAGATGTGCTCACCTAGATGTGCTCACTCAGATGTGCTCACCTAGATGTGCTCACTCAGATGTGCTCACCTAGATGTGTTCAACTAGATGTGCTCACCTAGATGTGCTCACCTAGATGTTCTCACCCAGATGTGCTCACTTAGATGTCTTCCCCTACATGGGCTCACTTAGAAGTGCTCACCTAAATGTGATCACCTAGATGTGCTCACCTTGATGTGCTCACTTGGATTGGCGCACCTAGATGTGATCTCCTAGATGTGCTCACCTTGATGGGTTCACCTATATGTGCTCACCTAGATGGGCTCACCTAGATGGGCTCATCTAGATGTGCTCACATAAATGTGATGACCTAGATGTGATGACTTAGATGTGCTCACCTACAAGTGTTTCTCTAGATGTGCTCACTGAGACATGCTCACCTAGAAGTGCTCACCTAGATGTGCTCACAGAGATGAGCTCACCTAGATGTGCTCACTTAGATGTGCTCCCCTAGATGTGCTCACTTAGATGTGCTCACTTAGATGTGTTCACCTAGAGGTGCTCACTTTGATGTGCTCACCTAGATGTGCTCACCTCGATGTGCTCACCTAGATGTGCTCACTTAGATGTGCGCCCCTAGATGTGCTCAACAAGATGTGCTCACCAAGATGTGCTCACCTAGATGTGCTCCTCTAGATGTGCTCACTTCGATGTGCTCACTTAGATGTGCTCCCCTAGATGTGCCAACCCGTTCTCACACAAGACAGTACATATATGACTTAGTGCTTAAAGTCAATATGTGGAATGTGATTTAGTACATATGTGATATATTCCCAGGTAACTTTTTTACCAAGGCTCAAACTCTTCCTCACGTACCAATTTACGTCTCACAGTACTCGTCCATCAACGTAGATAGCTGAATAGTCGTGATTGGTTCAATTATAACGAAAATTGTAGTTTTCAGGTCCCACATGGGTTGTGAAATACCTACCTACTATTGTCCATGCTCTTATAATATTACAGATCAGCTACATCCTATTGAAGGCTCGTAGTTTTGTTTTCAGAAATATTAGTTGTTCTTAGTAAATTATAATAAGCACAATAAATTATTACATAGAATAAGTGCTTCACCAATCAATATTATATACTATAGTTTGTGCTTTAGAAATCTTTAAAGAATGTTTTGTAGGAACGCTAACAGAAAACGATGTTATGTTGGAATGTATATAGGGTAAACTACTGCAAACAGGATGGTATGGTGTGGATTATTGGAAACTATAGGATTAGTATAGGGTCCACTACCACCTGTTAGGTGGGTAAGGGGTCCAATAACACCCGCAGGATGAGTATGGGGGTCACATCCACCCACAGGAATGGTATGGGGATCACTTCCACCCACAGGAAGGGTATGGGATCCAATACCATCCACTGGATGTGTATTGCGTCCACTACCACCGACAGGATGGGTATGGGCTCACAACCACCCACAGGATAGGTATGGGGTCCAATACCACCCACAGGATGAGTATGGGGTCCACTATAACCCACAGGATGGGTATGGGGCTCCAACCACCCACAGAATAAGTATGGGGTACAATAACACCCACTGGATATGTATGGCATCCATTGCCCCCACAGGATGACTATAGGGTACAGTATCGCCCACAGGATTAGTATATAGGGTTCACTGCCGCCCACAGAGTCGGTATGGGGTCCACCGCCACCCACAGGGTCGGTATGGGGTCCACTACCGCCCACTGGGTCGCTATGAAGTCAACTACCGTCCACAGGGTCGGTAGGGGTCCACTACCGCCCACAGGGTCGGCAGGGGGTCCACTGCCACCCACTGGGTCGGTAGGGGGTCCACTGCCGCCCACAGGATCGATAGGGGGTCCACTGCCGCCCACAGGGTCGATATGGGGGGGGGTCCACTACCGCCCACAGGATCGATAGGGGGTCCACTGCCGCCCACAGGGTCGGTAGGGGGTCCACTGCCGCCCACACGTTCGGTAGGGGTCCACTGCCGCCCACAGGGTCGGTAGGGGGTCCACTGCCGCCCACAGGATCGATAGGGGGTCCACTGCCGCCCACAGGGTCGATAGGGGGTCCCTTACCGCCCACAGGGTCTCTATGAAGTCAACTACCGCCCATAGTGTTTGTATAGTGTCCACTATCGCCCATAGTGTTATTATGGGGTCCACTACCCCTCATAGGGTCGGTATGGGGGTCCATTACTACCCACAGGGTGTGTCTGGGGTCTATTTTGGCAATACTGCTTTTCCAATCTCATTTGTTGTTCAATGTAAAATATTTGTTGCTCGACTTGCAACAATTTATATATATATATATATAGTATAGTGCCTTTGCAATAATGTACCAATGTGTGTATTTTCATAACTCGTTTTAAATTGTTGAAAAATAAATAACTACATTGTGAATGCAAGTCAATGTTTACATGCTAAATCAGAGTTGCCAGATTCCGCTTAAAATAGCAAATTGTGCTTATTTTCAAAGCTTGAGAATTTAGCTTTAAAGTAGTTAAAAAACTACGAATTTCGCAATTTGCTATGTACTTTAGTGTACTATTTTAAAATAAGGTTGGTTTTTAAGCTGCAAGTCATATGAATCTCAAAAAAAGTATATTATTAACAATCTTATCTCCATAGTTCACTAGTTTCTGTAAATCAGATCTGGTAACTGTAGGCCAAGTACTGGTAGACTCAAGACACAATGTGTGTTGAAGCTATTCTCTTTGAAGAAGTCATCTCGACAGGATCTTCCAGCTCCAGCTATAAAACTTCACCAAACATGGATCTACCTAGTACATCAAATGGTAAGAAATTACTAAACTGTACAAAGTTTTATGCTAGAACATTTGTTACAGTCCCCTGTTCTATGTGTACTCCATCACATAGTGACGGAGTATGTGGGAATAATTTTGTTAACACTGTCCATTTGACATGGTGGTGGTGTATGATGGTGGTGGTGTATGGTGCTGGTGGTGTATGGTGCTGGTGGAGTATGATGCTGATGGTGTATGATGCTGATGGTGTATGATGCTGATGGTGTATGATGCTGGTGTATGGTGCTGGTGGTGTATGATGCTGGTGGTGTATGATTCTGGTGGAGTATGATGCTGATGGTGTATGATGCTGATGGTGTATGATGCTGATGGTGTATGATGCTGATGGTGTATGATGCTGGTGGTGTATGGTGCTGGTGGTGTATGATGCTGGTGGTGTATGGTGCTGGTGGTGTATGATGCTGGTGGTGTATGGTGCTGGTGGTGTATGGTGCTGGTGGTGTATGGTGTATGATGCTGGTGGTGTATTATGCTGATGGTGTATGATGCTGGTGATGTATGATGCTGATGGTGTATGATGCTGGTGGTGTATGATGCTGGTGGTGTATGGTGCTGTTGGTGTATGATGCTGGTGGTGTATGGTGCTGGTGGTGTTTGATGGTGGTGGTGAATCTGACACTGTCATATATATATATATATATGTATGTATGTATGTATGTATGTATGTATGTATGTATGTATGTATGTATGTACATATATATATATATATATATATATATATATATATATATATATGTCGTACCTAGTAGCCAGAACTCACTTTTCAGCCTACAATGCAAGACCCGATTTGCCTAATAAGCCAAGTTTTCATGAATTAATATATTTTCTCTAAATTTTTTCTTATGAAATGATAAAGCAACCCATTTCATTATGTAAGAGGTCAATTTTTTTTTATTGGAGTTAAAATTAACGTAGATATATGACCGAACCTAACCAACCCTACCTAACCTAACCTAACCTATCTTTATAGGTTAGGTTAGGTTAGGTAGCCGAAAAAGTTAGGTTAGGTTAGGTTAGGTAGGTTAGGTAGTCGAAAAGCAATTAATTCATGAAAACTTGGCTTATTAGGCAAATTGGGCCTTGCATTGTAGGCTGAAAAGTGAGTTCTGGCTACTAGGTACGACATATATATATATATATATATATATATATATATATATATACATATATATATATATATATATATATATATATATATATATATATATATATATATATATATATATATATATATATATATATATATGAGGGGTACCACCTCTGGTGCAAGTGTAGGGACCCATAGCCTCGGAGAAGAAAATAAAGAGTACTCAGAGAAGACCTTGTGGATCCTCACTGAACACTTTCATATTTTCTTCTCCTACCACCCTTATTCTTTTGGTATGTGTGTATATTTATCTAACTTTATTTGAAAACGTCATTACACAAAAAAAGTTACAATATTGATTATATATATATATATATATATATATATATATATATATATATATATATATATATATATATATATAATTTTTTTTTCTTCCAATAATATAGTATTCGCTTGAAATTAACAGCCTGGTCAATCAGGCTGTTGGATTCAACTCCTCTCAGTTTTGTTATACGAGTTACAGCATGGTTAATCACATCCAAAATTAAAGTTATTTCCAGATGCAGTCCTAAAATTTTTAACATTGCTCTCACTAGTGTTAATGTAGATTATTTCATAATTTAAATAATATATTTAATTACTGTAGTACATTTTAACAACAATTTAACTTATAATTTTTGCAGCATAGGTCATTTGAATATAAGTATTTTATTAGAAACTATTTCCTTCAGGTCTTCAGGGAAAATTCTTGAGGAGATGCACAAACTGCAAACAATGTGTGCATGTCCGAAGCAATGTTTGCAAGTTCTGCCAGTGTGACTTCCGAAACAGTAGAGAATTAATGAAGAAAGAAGAGGAAGCCCGTTTTCTACTTAAAGGCAAGAAGGCTTTAGAACGAAATACAGCAAGCCGGGTTCTACGAAGGATTGAAAATCAGGTATTGAAGTTTGTCTACATCTGTTGTATTCATTTGTATTCTTCTTATGCTGAACTTGCTTGATAAGGTATAGAATCAACATGAATAATGCTGTACAGTACTTACATACTATTTGTTTATTTATTTATATACAAGATAGCACACTGGGATTATGAGAGTACATAGAATTGATGTTTTTACATTCTTGTAAAGCCACTAGCACACATAGTGTTTTGGGCAGGTCCTTAATCTAACAGATAATTTTAAATAGGCAATTTAAAGCTTAAATGGAAAAAATTGGCTGGTACATTGTAAGAAAGTATCACAAAGATTACTATGTACATTAAATTAAAATTTGAGGGTTATCAACATATAAATTGTAGCATAATTTGAGGAATATTTCAAGGTATAATATAGTAAGATATGCATTCAATATAACAATCATGATATAAGGTGATAGCAATGATTACAATGGAAAAGTTGTATGGTTTAGGCACATATATTCTGGCATTAGATTTCATAAGATACAGTGCGAGTTTAATACACTAGTTAGGAAACTATCAAGAAAAAATTTAGGTACTTTTTGGTTTTATTTTTTAAAATGGCAGAAGTTGGACAGTTTTTAAATTTGTTAGCGAGTGAGTTCCATAGACAAGGTCCCTTTATTTGCATAGAGTATTTACACAGAATAACTTTGACTCTGGGGATATCAAAGATATTTATTTCTGGTATTGTGATTCTATTATGGGTTCTATTGCACATGCCCAGCTATGCTTCAAACATTTATTTTGTTGCATTTTCCCAGATAGTGTTATTGTTTAAATATTATTTGCTTTTCAGCTAACATATCTGCGTGGCTGTGGGTATGAATCAATCGTTATCTATTACAAGAAAGGACCAGCACGGGTGACACATGGTATCCTACCAAACAATGTAATACAAGAAGAGGACAAGAAGATCTTCACCACTAACTTCTTTTTGTGTAAGTAGTTCACATAATATATAAATATATCACCACCTATTATTTTCTCTCATATATATATATATATATATACATATGTATATATATATATATATATATATATATATGTATATATATATATATATATATATATATATATATATATATATATATATATATATATATATATATATATATATATATATATATATAATTTCAATTCAATCATCTCTGTCGTTGATGTATATGGCAAAAAGTGTGTGGCCCAATACAGCACTATGTCTTAACGTAATGGGTCCAAGGGCCCATAAGGTCTCGACAGCATTAAGGGCCCTTTAGCAAACCAGTGTGCTGGTGCCCCTATGACACCCATGACGTCTTTGTATCATTTCAAGTTTGTACATGTACTTCTTAAGATATGGGCACCATACAACTGCTGCATATTCTAGCTTTTGTCTAAAAAAATCATGAACAATTTATTTATTATTTATCCATGAATGCCAGAACTAAACCCTGTGGTACTCCACTCGTGACATTTCTCCAGTCCAATACATTGCCTCTGATTACTGCCCTCATTTTTCTATCAGTTTGAAATTTTTTAATCCATGTTAGAAGCTTACCTGTCACCCCTCCAATATGTTCCAGTTTCCAGAACAAACTCTTATGTGGAATTCTATTGAATGCCTCTTTAGGTCCAGATAGATGCAGTCAACCCAACCATATCTTTCCTGTAAAATTTCTGTGGCTCGATCATAGTAACTGATTAAATTTGTTACACAGGATCTTCCATTTCAAAATTTTTTATTTTTTATTTTTATTTTTTTTCCAGCACGCACAAGGAAGCTTGATGCAGATAAACTTACATTAGGATCAGAAGGTGATAGCGATAATGCCCTGGAAAAAAATCCTGACGAGCTACAAGTGCAGCAGGTGCATAAAGTCCAAAAAGTACCGCAGGTGCAAGAAATTCAACAATTACAAAAAGTTCCGCAGGTGGAACATTTACAAAAAGTTCCGCCGGTGCAACAAGGGCTACCATTAGCAATCATTCAGAAACAGCAAGAAGTACAAGTAGTAAAATTTGAACCACAGGGAACTACACCAGGAAAACAGTGTAGTAACAACGGAATGGGAATTTTAAAATACCTGAGGAAACAGGTAAAAAAGGACAAACAATAGAAATGGTTCCTTACACCTTATTATTTGGTAGTTTATAGGTATTTTACTTATAATACTTTATATTATGTCTACAGTTTATAATTTAGTTTACAGTTAATTTACTTTTCAACTTCCATATCTTACATGAAGGATTTTTACTGTTTTTCATTTTTAAAACCTTATTAGTATCATTTATAGTTTAGTGTCAATTCACTTATAATACAATATATGGAATAATTTACTAAATTCATTTAACTATAATAAATTTAAATAAACATTTTTACCCCAGGATGAGTTTCAGTCACCCTACCCAAAAAATTAATGTTTCTTTATTACTAATCTTGTGAGAGGTAGCTTATTGTGCAGCCCATACTCATTCTGTGAGTGTTAGTTTATTGTGCACCCCATAGTCATCATGTCACCCAAGCCTGCTGCAGCTGCACCTGAGGGGTGGTGTAGGGAACCATTAGTGTACTATTATGATTTGAGAGAGAGAATGCTCTGTGGACAGAGCATCAATATGGCTTAAGGCATTGAGCTTTGCCTCAAGATGAAGCTTGGGCTGATCTCTGATTTGCTTCTTGGGAGTCTTCATTTACGTGCACCCCATACTCAACCACTTTGTAGTAATTAATTGTGCAACCCATACTCATCCTGTTACCAGTAGTTTGTGCAACCCATACTTATCCTGTGATCCCTATCCCTCTACTTCAAGTCCCTCAAGGGGGGCACGAATTCAGTTTGGCATACTGCATCCTGCCTTCCCATCCCTAGCTACTGACCCATCACAATATTTTATTTTATTTTATTTATATATATACAAGTAGGTACATTGGGGTTGTGAGAATACATTGAATAGTACAGTATTTACAATCTTGTAAAGCCACTAGTATGCGCAGCGTTTCAGGCAGGTCCTTAATCTAACAGATAATTTTAAGTAGGTAATTTCTATCAGAATTGATAAATGATAATAAATACATTGTTTACATACATACATTACAAATACATACATATAAGCTCAAAAGCTTCATTGAAGGTTGTAACAGAACCCATGAGCACCACACCAGAAAAAAATACAGTTTTGATATTCCAAGAGTACGACTTAATCAAACTAGAAATGCTCTACAAATCAAGGGACCCTGAATGTGGAATGATCTTCCCAACCATGTTAAAGACTGTACCTCTCTCAACCAGTTTAAGATAAAAACTAAACACTACCTAATAAATTCACTAACCTACCTTACCCCTCTATTGTCAACCCATGTCTGTTATTTTTTTTTTTTTTTAATCAACACTCTGTTTAACTCTGGGGATATCAAAGAGATATTTATTTCTGGTGTGGTGATAATGGGTCCTATTACATCTGTCCAGGAAGAGTTTCAGAGCAGGATTTGCATTTAAGAACAGGGTTTTGTAAATGTAGTTGACACAAGAGAATTTATGGAGTGAGATTATGTTTAGCATGTTTAGGGAGTTAAACAAGGGGGCTGTGTGTTGTCTGAAAGCAGAATTAGATATTATTCTGATAGCAGATTTTTGCTGGGTGATGATGGACTTGAGGTGGTTTGCAGTGGTTGAACCCCATGCACAGATACCATAGTTGAGATAGGGATAGATTAGTGTATAATATAGAGAGATGAGAGCAGGGTTAGGTACATAATATCTGATTTTGGAGAGTATACCAACTGTTTTAGAGACTTTCTTAGTTATGTATTGTATGTGGGTACTGAAGTTGAGTCTCTTGTCTAAGAATAGACCAAGAAACTTTCCATCATTGTTATTGCTAATGTTTACATTGTCATCTGAAGCTGAATTGCATTTGTAGATTTGCTTCCAAATAAGATGTAGTAGGTCTTTTCTATGTTAAGTGTTAGTTTGTTGGTTGACATCCATAAGTGGACTTTTTTTAGTTCATTATTAACAACATTAGAGTATTTAGTGTATGTGGGTTGGGGTTGGAGTAGATGAGTGTAGTATCATCAGCAAACAATATAGGTTTCAGAATGTTAAGAACATATACATCCTGCCTTCCCATCCCTAGCTACTGACCCATCACAATATACATGTAGTAGAGTGTTTTCTGTAGGCAATTTTCTAATTATACAATCATATGTTGCCCTCAGCTCTCCTATTTCATACATACTTTTTTTCTTTTGCAAGGGAGTAATTACTACATCTACATTACAATCCTCCCATGGTGGTGTAAATTTTCTCTTGGGCACAGCAATACACTCTGAAATAACATCATACTTAATAACATTAGAACATAAGGTATTCATTTATGCTCTTTTCTTCATCATACATTGTTCAGTACTTCCCACCTTTTGAACTGAGAGGGCCAATTCATTAGCTCCCCCACCTCTCATTAATCTAATGGCAGAAGCTACATTTATCTCTGCAATTCTATCCCCAATACTCTGCAGATTCAACTCCATCCTGATTTTCTCAATCATAGCATTTCTTGGGCATCCTAAGATAATTCTCATGGCTTCATTTTGTACCTGTGGGAGGTTGGTGCTGGGGTTACTGTGGGAGGTGTACTGTGTGAGGTTGGTGTTGGGGTTACCTGTAGGAGGTGTACTGTGGGAGGTTGGTGCTGGGGTTACCTGTGGGAGGTGTACTGTGGGAGGTTGGTGTTGTGTACTGTGGGAGGTTGGTGTTGGGGTTACCTGTGGGAGGTTGGTGTTGTGTACTGTGGGAGGTTGGTGTTGGGGTTACCTGTGGGAGGTGTACTGTGGGAGGTTGGTGCTGGGGTTACCTGTGGGAGGTGTACTGTGGGAGGTTGGTGCTGGGGTTACCTGTGGGAGGTGTACTGTGGGAGGTTGGTGTTGGGGTTACCTGTGGGAGGTTGGTGTTGGGGTTACTGTGGGAGGTGTACTGTGGGAGGTTGGTGCTGGGGTTACCTGTGGGAGGTGTACTGTGGGAGGTGTACTGTGGGAGGTTGGTACTGGGGTTACCTGTGGGAGGTGTACTGTGGGAGGTTGGTGTTGTGTACTGTAGGAGGTTGGTGTTAGGGTATTCACCTAGTATATCTTGTTTCTGGGTGTACTAACCTAGTATATGTTGCGTGTGTGTGTGTATACTCACCTAGTCTCACCTAGAATATCTTGTGTGTAAGTTCTCAACTAGTACTCACCTAGTATACCTTGTATGTGTGTATTCACCTAGTATATCTTGTTTCTGGGTGTACTAACTTAGTATATGTTGCGTGTGTGTGTATACTCACCTAGTCTCACCTAGAATATCTTGTGTGTAAGTACTCAACTAGTACTCACCTAGTATACCTTGTATGTGTGTATTCACCTAGTATATCTTGTTTCTGGGTGTACTAACTTAGTATATGTTGCGTGTGTGTGTATACTCACCAAGTCTCACCTAGAATATCTTGTGTGTAAGTACTCAACTAGTACTCACCTAGTATACCTTGTCAGACCTTGCCTATACCCTATACAGACCTTGTGTGTGTGTACGATCATATGTGGCATTCTTCCAAGAAAAGGAGTTAGAAATGAAACGGTATAATCAGATCCTTTTATACAACACATTGAGAAAGAATAAAGGTTAAGTGTGGTATCAGTAAGATTTACACACTAGTCCACACTTGCGTGGTGTACAATATGTGTGTGTACAATGTAAGTGGAGGCAGAGTTGGAGGGAGGGAAATGTAGTTAGTGGACCTGTGGTCAGGGTGGCTCCAGAGGTAGGGTGTCAAATTTCAGTGTTTATGGCAGGGTAAGGGAATGGTCGTCGGTGGTCTTGTGATTCAATATTTTCTTGTTGTCGCTAAGTTACACTTTTTCAGGTCTATATAGTACAATGGCCAGTCCTCATGTACCTAGTAATTATGTACCTTAAATTATGTACGTAAATTATGTAATTATGTTCATGTACCTAGTAGCTAGTAGTTATAGTGTCAGTTGGGGGTTAATGGGCCAGGCCGAGCGTGCCTGTGCCCCACAAATATCACCCTTATTGCTGACTAGTTGGTATAACGGCTTTTCCCAAACCTCTCTCTCGCCAGAATTATACTGACATGTGAATATCTTTGGCAGTTGATGAATCCTAAATATAAATAATAAATAAATAAATGTTTATTTAGGTAAGGTACATCCATACAAGAAATTTTTACAAAGATTGGTGGGCTTATAGATAGATTCATACATTGCATAACTGCATGGCATAACTGGCAATCCCCTCACAGTGTTCAAGTGAGAACTGGATAAGCACCTCCAAAGGATACCCAAGTATGCCAAGTATGCTGCCCTGAGGAACACCAATGTTGATGGGTAGGGTGGGAGAAATTGAATTATTCACAGAAACATACTGGAGCCTGTCAGTGAGGTACGTAGGATTTGAGGTATTGCAGGGGATACAAGACACTGATCACTGGTCTCCCATTTGGTCCTCATTGCTTTATCTTACTATTATTGAATGTCAATAACCGTATTATGCAATTTCAATTTCTTCTATTGCTTTCTTTATTATGCACCCCATACCCATCCCGTGGGCCGTGGTGTAAAGGATTACAGAGGCACATAATCGGTTCAGGACCGGAACCCTCTAGTTCGTTTAGCTAAGCAAATAACAATGTTTGACGCTAGTTACAAAATTATTAATGTTGAATACACATGTACACACACACTCATACATACATATATATATATATATATGTATATATATATATATATATATATATATATATATATATATATATATATATATATATATATAACTGAAAACTCACACCCCAGAAGTGACTCGAACCCATACTCCCAGAAGCAACGCAACTGGTATGTACAAGACGCCTTAATCCACTTGACCATCACGACCGGACAAAATGAGGTGATAGCCGAGGCTATTTGAACCACCCCACCGCCGGCACTCGGACAGTTATCTTGGGCATAGCATTTTACCAAATCACCTCATTCTTTGGGGCACACGTGAGGAACACAAATGCGAACAAGCCTGAATGGTCCCCAGGACAATATGCAACTGAAAACTCACACCCCAGAAGTGACTCGAACCCATACTCCCAGAAGCAACGCAACTGGTATGTACAAGACGCCTTAATCCACTTGACCATCACGACCGGACAAAATGAGGTGATAGCCGAGGCTATTTGAACCACCCCACCGCCGGCACTCGGACAGTTATCTTGGGCATAGCATTTTACCAAATCACCTCATTCTTTGGGGCACACGTGAGGAACACAAATGCGAACAAGCCTGAATGGTCCCCAGGACAATATGCAGGGGGTAAAATGCTATGCCCAAGATAACTGTCCGAGTGCCGGCATCTGAGAGCACTCAGTGCATGGGGTTCAAACCCTCATCACAGTTCCCGTGATATATCACGATACTGTGATTTCTCTGTGAACACATTTGATATATCTCGGAATCATACATTTAGGTTAATTAAATACTATATACTTTATACAAATTAACCTTATTGATATATTGAAAAAGTTCAAGCAGTTAATTCAAGGAAATGGTCGCTAATTTATAATGGAAAATATATGTAGTACATGATCTGAACACATAACTAACCTATAAATGCATTATAATACCTTTCACATATAAATGCATTATAATAAGTTTCAAAATAAATACAAATAAATAAAATAAATATATATTATTTTTAGTACCTTTCTGAGTCGAGTAACTAATGCACGAGCCAGTCCATCAATTTTTCGATGGTTCCAAAAGACTGCACCCTCTGTGAGTTCTTCTGTTCTTTCTGAGAAAAATATTTATAGCAATGAACATCTTGAAGAGCATAGATTAATAACAGTTTCATAACATACCTTTACTCACCACGACCAACTCAAGTTTGACCAATATGTTGTCATTCTTTTATTGATTATTTGAGGGAGTTGATACTTATTGAATACTGAATACAAATCGCATTATACTGATTACAGGGCAGGTAAAATAATAAAAAACTTGATCAGATGAACCATATAAACAAATACCAGCTTTCAGCATGTTTTTAGTTGTAGAGTTGTATCGTGAGAGGTATGCAAACACTTGCTCTGCCTCTTCCCCTAAAGTCATGCCACTTCCTTCTTGCCACCGCCCTCCATACAATACCTTTAACATAAAAGTATACAGTAAAAAAAAATTAAAATTATTGTACAAAAATTAAAAGCCTCCTACTATATTAAATGATACGTATATCATTAATCTTAAACAATCAGAAATCTTAAATTTTTTTACACAAACTGTACTTATTATATTTAATGTAATGTATACATTACATTAAATTTAATTAGTATACATAAATGTATACATTAGTATACATAAATGTAATGTTATATTTTTATTTACCTGACAATACCAAGCATGTCCTTTTGCATGTAGGACTCCTAAAAATGGCTTTGCTTGACCAATGTGAAAATGTGATTGTTTCTGAGCCACAGTTAAGGCCCATGGCCAATATTTGCAAATTATGTCTTGACAAATAAACTTTACGTATTTGAAATACATAATTTGCAAATAGTGGGCATAACTGTACAGCTCTCCTTGATACATATTCAAGGTGTGGAGGATAATACCATGTCGACAGGAGGCCATGCTGATTCCTGTTTCATCCAAACTTTGGAATGAAAGAGGCTTATTTTGAGCAGCTTTCCATGTAGACACTCCACACGTGTGCTTACTCTGTCAAACAAAAATATTTATAGTAACTAAATAACCAGTTGGTGAGCATGATTATAATTATGTAGGACGGGTAGAAGGTAGAGATTATTTTGCGCGATAGGCATTGTTGTTGCACATAAGAATTTCTATGGGTTATATTTCCTTATTCAATATATATAAACTATAATGAAAAAATACAAAAATGGCCACCATATGTTATAGTCGCCAAACAGTTATTAGGTAAAATTGAAGATTTCTCAATATATAATAAAACTCACCTTAGTTTTCAAGCTCTGAATAGTGCCAACATGAGCATCTTCATCTTTGCCAACAGATGATAGTGCCAACAGATGATAGTGCCAGATGTTGGCAATAGTGCCAACATCTTCATCTTTGCTGAAGATACTATCAGAATAATAGGGGTTTCTGATACCTCTGCAATGATAATTCAGAAATAATTATTTATTGTCTGTAACCACTATAATATTAAACAATGGGTAATGGGGTATCAAAAAATGTTTTATATGAAGAATTCTGATGCACTGCTAAATTTTACATAAAACAAAAATTTACATGGTGTTAGATAAATAAAATGATGATATGGATGCAATTGAAAGGCAAACTATAAAGACATACTCAGTTAAAAAATATGTCATATGACAATGTATATTTATATGTGCATACTTTATTTATAAGAACATTAATTTGAAGACAATATAATTCATTATAATATAGTGTGTGTAGAGAACAAAAGAATACTATACATTAAGTATCTGTAAAGCACATTTTATTACCTCCCAACTTTGTTGTAGCGATACAGCTTCTTGTTGCCATCAATATGTACTGCTAAAGGGGTTTTATCACAAGCAGGACACTCATTGTCAGCTTCTCCTCTAATTTTTCTCAGCTCATATTGCTGGAATCGCCATTCGAAGAACACTCTCTTCGAAGTTATATAATTAATGGGTCCAATCTAGGAATAGAATTTTTTAGATGGTGACATTTAAAATGCATATTATGACATAAGATAAATAAACAAAAAAAACATTCCATTTTGTGTTTGAACAAAATTAAAAACTAATTATTAATAAATGAATATACATTACTACAAAATTTTGATAATTTTTGTATTGAAATATAAAACTGAAAATATTAAGAATAACGGTATCAAAACATACACGCCCACGAGAAGCACCAAAGGATTCCAGTGCAGTGACTAATGCCCGAAATGATGTTCCGGGACAATTTCTTTTTATATGGTGCCATGATTCAAGCAGACTGGTGCTGTAGAATGTGCTGCTCTTTCCTAATGATGAATAGAAACCAGACTTGTGCATGGTCTTGCCTAGTTGTTGATGCTCATATCCACAGTGGCATGTATAGATTGGAGTATAGAGGTCATACCTTCCTGTAGTTTAAAATACAGTGCATTGAGTGGTGTGGCGACTTGCTAAAATAGTGATGTAAAAATTAACATTTATAGCAACAAAAATTTCAAAATGTATTGTGATTCAGGAATATCCGGTAATGGAAATAAAAGGGTAAATTTTAAAGTTTATTTACCCATTATAGTGATGAAGATGCAGAGATTGCTGGAGCTTGAAATTTTAAACTTGCAATCTGTGCAGTTGGGGCAAGAATTTGGTGGTTGGGCTGGTACAACAGGTTCTGGTAACAAAGAAAAGGAAGACAGTTTGACAAAATGAGTTTTATGGAAAAGAATTTCAGACTGAATATTTCATTGTTTCTTGATTGTACAAAATATTGACATTATTCTCCAGATAATGACTGAGAAATTCACAGAAAAGAAACAATCAGACGATTAAATCAATCTATAAAACCAAGTGTCAGGTTTAAACTTTAAGACTTCTCCAAATGTTGTAATGACTGAAATGAAACATTTATTCATTTTATTTTGTTATACCAAGATAATCGTAGCTCTAGACTGGGATTGGGAAGTAGAAGTAATCTCGGAACAAAGTACGGATTTTATACAGGTATCGTATACTTACTCCAGTGAAAGATATTTCCTTCAGGGCACACAGTTTGTGTCGGGTCTAATGGCTCATAAAAGCCATTTTTCCAATATAATCTGTGGTGGAAAGGCATGAGAAAATGTTGCATTTGGTCACAAATGTGACACAAAAATGCAAAACAGTCTTCACATTTGATGCTTGCCTCACAATTTGTACATTGTACACAAACTTTACCTGATGAAAAAAGGGGTAATTATTTATACTAATTTTAAATACTGTATACCTAACATTTTAAACAATCTGAAGTCTAAATGTATTAATAGAGTGTCATTAATTTGCATATGATGCTTATTATACAGTATAACCTTAATGAATACAGCAATATTTAATTTACCTTTATCTGGAACACCCAACTCAGACAATGTCCAATCGAACAGCATTGCCCTGCTTTCTCCCCAATTAATCTCTGCATTTTTTCTTCTTTTTTGCCAGTCAGAAACACTTGGCTGAGAATCTTTAATTTGTTCAAGTTCTGCAGCAAGTACTTTGAAATATGGGATTACAAATTAGTAAGAAAAATTTGTAAGTGAAAGGAATGATTAGTATAATATGTTAAACAAAATTTCATAGGCATTAAGCACAATTTTGGTACATAATATTTATGACGTGTGTCCATTAAATAAACCCTCATTTAAATACCAACAAATGATGTTGGGACATACCAACATCAAATGATTCCAAAGTTTCTTCACCAGCTGCCAAATAACTTTGAGTGTACGTTCTGCCACTAGTAGAATAGCCCGCATTTTGAATGTGTGGTGGTGAAAGTATAGCAGGCAGAATGTCTGGGTGGCACATTTGAAGATTTAAGCATGGTACATAATTGCAAATTGTATACAAGTATTAATATTTTCAGACAAATCTCAAGATATTACTATAACTAACTTTATGCTACCAAGTTGTTCAGTGTTATAGTAATTTAATCTCCATAATTGTCTAGCATACACTTAAAAATAGGCAACAAATATTATTGGAAAGTACACAAATAACAGCTGTAGAAATATTGTTAAAAAAATAATAGAAGATTACCATCAGATTGGGGTGCAGCTGGTCTTTGTTTTGAATTAATGTGTGATACATCCTGTATGTTATCTTTTTTCTGTTTCTTGTTTGTCACCTTTATTGAGTTTGGTTCCTCCACGTTTAAGAGTCTCTTCAAGTACTCATTTCTTTGTATCATTGCAGCACGTGCTTTCTGGTACTCACGTTCAAGATGTTCTCTAGTCATCACTGCTATTCTCCGGTGAAATTCTGAAGAGAAAATAATAGTGTTCGAAGGAAAAGTACAAGAACAAAACAAGAAAATTATGCTTATGCAAAATTATGCTACAATGTACCTATTAATAATCTTAAAATTTGCTACAAATTACCTACTTATAATTATGTGTTAAATTATGGACTTTCCCATAATGATATGCATGTTAGTGGCATTACCTATACTGCCTACCTGGAGCCCCCTAGAGAGATAGTGACACAAGTTAAGGTAATCCCTTTAGTAAGGTGCTGGGTCAACATAAATAAGCTATAACTAATAAGGACACAAATCAATATGTTCATTTAACAGTGGTATTAACATTTATATAAATATAGCTAAGAATAAGTTTTTACAAGTGTAACAAAGTGAAAGAAATGTATGAAAATTTTGATGATATATTAAAATGCTCATTGATTGAACTTGTCTTCCTATATATAAAGTATAAAAATAGTAAACACAGTACCATTATTGTTGTCTGTAGTTATTTTTGGAACATCTGGTATGTACAGCATACTGTCAAAATCCGATGATCTATCTGAAAAATTGATTGGTAGCGTAAATATTTGAATTCATTGCATAGCCTTTTATACAAACAAAAAAGAAAAATTGTACAGAAAAGCTAACACAACATTATAACACCTTTCTGTGGTACTTTCTATGGTACAAAAGAAAACAAACCTTAATTATAAAGGAAAATAAACTGACAGAAGAACTATGAATACTGCTGAAAATACTTTCCACAAAATATCTGAACCAAGGGATAGTACCCCGAGATTTGAAATATGAAAATTTCACCCTTACAGTATTTAAAAAAAAAGCAGAAAGAGTTAAGCACAAAACTAATGTCCGATCAGCTAGGTATAACACATCTGCAAGCTCATGGCGAAAATCCTAAGGGAGGGAATCATTTACCATCTTTCAGTGAACAATCTTATTCAATCGACACACCATGGTCTTCTTAAAAACAGATGCTACCTTATAAACCTCCTCACTTTTGGGACATGGTAATATGGTACTCAGATAAAGGGTTTCCGGTGGATGTAGTATACATGGATTATGCTAAAGACTTTAATAAGGTACCACATGGAAGACTAGCAAGGAAATTACAGGTTCATGAAAAAAATTGTAAAGTGCACAAAACAATAGTTAAAACAAAGAGAGCAAAAGGTCATACTAAATGGGAATGAATATGAAGAAATGTGGTAAGTTGAGTACCTCAGGGGTCCATTTTTAAGTCTAAAATATTTTTCATATATTGAACATCTATGATATAGAAAAGAATATAATATAATCAACCACATCCTCATATTTGCAAATGCCTGGCATTTCACGAGCACTTTGTCCGGGGTTTATATTCTAGCCGGGGAGGATTTACTGGGTTAGGCTAACCTAACCTAACTTAACCAAACCAAACCAAGTATCTCAAGTTACAAATATCTCTGGGAATTCATATTATCTGCTGTTGTAGAATTGACAAAATGGACAGTGTCAACAAAATTATTCCCACATACTCCGTCACTATGTGATGGAGTACACATAGAATAGGGACTGAATTGTCCCTGACAGGGACAATTCTGTAACAAATGTTCTAGCATAAAACTTTGTACAGTTTAGTAATTCCTTACCATTTGATGTACTAGGTAGATCCATGTTTGGTGAAGTTTTATAGCTGGAGCTGGAAGATCCTGTCGAGATGACTTCTTCAAAGAGAATAGCTTCAACACACATTGTGTCTTGAGTCTTCCAGTACTTGGCCTACAGTTACCAGATCTGATTTACAGAAACTAGTGAACTATGGAGATAAGATTGTTAATAATATACTTTTTTTGAGATTCATATGACTTGCAGCTTAAAAACCAACCTTATTTTAAAATAGTACACTAAAGTACATAGCAAATTGCGAAATTCGTAGTTTTTTAACTACTTTAAAGCTAAATTCTCAAGCTTTGAAAATAAGCACAATTTGCTATTTTAAGCGGAATCTGGCAACTCTGATTTAGCATGTAAACATTGACTTGCATTCACAATGTAGTTATTTATTTTTCAACAATTTAAAACGAGTTATGAAAATACACACATTGGTACATTATTGCAAAGGCACTATACTATATATATATATATAAATTGTTGCAAGTCGAGCAACAAATATTTTACATTGAACAACAAATGAGATTGGAAAAGCAGTATTGCCAAAATAGACCCCAGACACACCCTGTGGGTAGTAATGGACCCCCATACCGACCCTATGAGGGGTAGTGGACCCCATAATAACACTATGGGCGATAGTGGACACTATACAAACACTATGGGCGGTAGTTGACTTCATAGAGACCCTGTGGGCGGTAAGGGACCCCCTATCGACCCTGTGGGCGGCAGTGGACCCCCTATCGATCCTGTGGGCGGCAGTGGACCCCCTACCGACCCTGTGGGCGGCAGTGGACCCCTACCGAACGTGTGGGCGGCAGTGGACCCCCTACCGACCCTGTGGGCGGCAGTGGACCCCCTATCGATCCTGTGGGCGGTAGTGGACCCCCCCCCCATATCGACCCTGTGGGCGGCAGTGGACCCCCTATCGATCCTGTGGGCGGCAGTGGACCCCCTACCGACCCAGTGGGTGGCAGTGGACCCCCTGCCGACCCTGTGGGCGGTAGTGGACCCCTACCGACCCTGTGGACGGTAGTTGACTTCATAGCGACCCTGTGGGCGGTAGTGGACCCCATACCGACCCTGTGGGTGGCGGTGGACCCCATACCGACTCTGTGGGCGGCAGTGAACCCTATATACTAATCCTGTGGGCGATACTGTACCCTATAGTCATCCTGTGGGGGCAATGGATGCCATACATATCCAGTGGGTGTTATTGTACCCCATACTTATTCTGTGGGTGGTTGGAGCCCCATACCCATCCTGTGGGTTATAGTGGACCCCATACTCATCCTGTGGGTGGTATTGGACCCCATACCTATCCTGTGGGTGGTTTTGAGCCCATACCCATCCTGTCGGTGGTAGTGGACGCAATACACATCCAGTGGATGGTATTGGATCCCATACCCTTCCTGTGGGTGGAAGTGATCCCCATACCATTCCTGTGGGTGGATGTGACCCCCATACTCATCCTGCGGGTGTTATTGGACCCCTTACCCACCTAACAGGTGGTAGTGGACCCTATACTAATCCTATAGTTTCCAATAATCCACACCATACCATCCTTTTTGCAGTAGTTTACCCTATATACATTCCAACATAACATCGTTTTCTGTTAGCGTTCCTACAAAACATTCTTTAAAGATTTCTAAAGCACAAACTATGGTATATAATATTGATTGGTGAAGCACTTATTCTATGTAATAATTTATTGTGCTTATTATAATTTACTAAGAACAACTAATATTTCTGAAAACAAAACTACGAGCCTTCAATAGGATGTAGCTGATCTGTAATATTATAAGAGCATGGACAATAGTAGGTGAATTTCACAACCCATGTGGGACCTGAAAACTACAATTTTCGTTATAATTGAACCAATCACGACTATTCAGCTATCTACGTTGATGGACGAGTACTGTGAGACGTAAATTGGTACGTGAGGAAGAGTTTGAGCCTTGGTAAAAAAGTTAACTGGGAATATATCACATATGTACTAAATCACATTCCACATATTGACTTTAAGCACTAGTCATATATGTACTGTCTTGTGTGAGAACGGGTTGCAACGTGCTCACCTAGATGTGCTCAACGAGATGTATTCACCAAGATGTGCTCACTTAGAGGTGTTCACTTAAATGTGCTCCCCTGGATGTGCTCACCTAGATGTGCTCATCTCGATGTGCTCACCTTGATTTGCGCCACTAGATGAGCTCACCCAGATATGCGCCCCTAGATGTGTTCATCCAGATGTGCTCACCCATTTGTGCTTCCCTAAATGTGCTCACTTAGATGTGCTCACCTAGAAGTGCTCACCTAGATGTGCTCACCCAGATGAGCTCACCTAGATGTCCTCCCTCTATATGTGCTCACCTAGATGTGCTCACCTAGAAGTGCTCATCTAGATGTGCTCACCCAGATGTGCTCAGCAAGATGTGCTCTGCTTGATGTACTCACCTAGATGTGCTCACCTAGATGAGCTCACCTAGATGTGCTCACTTACATGTGCGCCCCTAGATTTGCTCATTTAGATGTGCTCGCCTAGATGTGCTCTCCTAGATATGCTCATCAAGATGTGCTCACCTAGATGTGCTCATCTAGATGTGCTCCCCTAGATGTGCTCATCTAGATGTGCTCACCTAGAAGTGCTCACCTAGATGTGCTCAAACAGATATGCTCACATAGATGTGCTTCCATGGATGTGCTCACATTGAAGTGCTCACCTAGATATGTTCACCCAGATGTGGTCACCTAGATGTGCTTACCTAGATGTGCTCACCTAGATGTGCTCACCTAGATGTGCTGTCTTAGATGTGCGATCCTAGATGCGCTCACCTAGAAGTGCTCACAAAGATGTGCTCACCCAGATGTGCTCACGTAGATGTGCTCACCTAGATGTGCTCACCCAGATGTGCTCGCGTAGATGTGCTCACCTAGATGTGCTCACCCAGATGACCTCACCTAGATGTTTTCACATATATTTGCTCACCTAGATGTGCTCACCTAGATGTGCTCAACAAGATGTGCTCACCAAGATGTGCTCACCTAGATGTGTTCCACTAGATGTGCTCACTTCGATGTGCTCACTATGATGTGCTCACTTAGATGTGCCGTCCTAGATGTGCTCACCTAGATGTGCTCAACGAGATGTGTTCACCAAGATGTGCTCGCCTAGAGGTGCTCACTTAGATATGCTCTCCTAGATGTGCTCACCTAGATGTGCTCACCAAGACGTGCTAACCTAGATTTGCGCCACTAGCTGAGCTCACCTAGATATGCGCCCTTTGATGTGTTCATCCAAATGTGCTCACCTAGATGTGCTCCCCTAGAAGTGCTCCCCTAGATGTGCGTACATAGATATGTTCACCTAGAAGTGCTCACCTAGATGTGCTCACCCAGTTGTGGTCACCTAGATGTGCTCACCTAGATGTGTTCACTCAGATGTGCTCACCTAGATGTGCTCACTCAGATGTGCTCACCTAGATGTGTTCAACTAGATGTGCTCACCTAGATGTGCTCCCCTGAATGTGCTCACCTAGATGTGCTCATCTCGATGTGCTCACCTTGATTTGCGCCACTAGGTGAGCTCACCCAGATATGCGCCCCTAGATGTGTTCATCCAGATGTGCTCACCCATTTGTGCTTCCCTAGATGTGCTCACTTAGATGTGCTCACCTAGAAGTGCTCACCTAGATGTGCTTACCCAGATGAGCTCACCTAGATGTCCTCCCTCTATATGTGCTCACCTTGATGTGCTCACCTAGAAGTGCTCATCTAGATGTGCTCACCCAGATGTGCTCAGCAAGATGTGCTCTGCTTGATGTACTCACCTAGATGTGCTCACCTAGATGAGCTCACCTAGATGTGCTCACTTACATGTGCGCCCCTAGATTTGCTCACTTAGATGTGCTCGCCTAGATGTGCTCTCCTAGATATGCTCATCAAGATGTGCTCACCTAGATGTGCTCACCTAGAAGTGCTCACCTAGATGTGCTCATCTAGATGTGCTCCCCTAGATATGCTCATCTAGATGTGCTCACCTAGAAGTGCTCACCTAGATGTGCTCAAACAGATATGCTCACATAGATGTGCTTCCATGGATGTGCTCACATAGATGTGCTTCCCTGAATGTGCTCACCTAGATGTGCTCCCCTAGATGTGCTCCCCTAGATGTGCTTACCTAGATGTGCTCACATTGAAGTGCTCACCTAGATGTGTTCACCCAGATGTGGTCACCTAGATGTGCTTACCTAGATGTGCTCACCTAGATGTGCTCACCTAGATGTGCTGTCTTAGATGTGCGATCCTAGATGCGCTCACCTAGAAGTGCTCACATAGATGTGCTCACCCAGATGTGCTCACGTAGATGTGCTCACCTAGATGTGCTCACCCAGATGTGCTCGCGTAGATGTGCTCACCTAGATGAGCTCACCCAGATGACCTCACCTAGATGTTTTCACATAGATTTGCTCACCTAGATGTGCTCACCTAGATGTGCTCAACAAGATGTGCTCACCAAGATGTGCTCACCTAGATGTGTTCCACTAGATGTGCTCACTTCGATGTGCTCACTTCGATGTGCTAACTTAGATGTGCCGTCCTAGATGTGCTCACCTAGATGTGCTCAACGAGATGTGTTCACCAAGATGTGCTCGCCTAGAGGTGCTCACATAGATATGCTCTCCTAGATGTGCTCACCTAGATGTGCTCACCAAGACGTGCTAACCTAGATTTGCGCCACTAGCTGAGCTCACCTAGATATGCGCCCTTTGATGTGTTCATCCAAATGTGCTCACCTAGATGTGCTCCCCTAGAAGTGCTCCCCTAGATGTGCGTACATAGATATGTTCACCTAGAAGTGCTCACCTAGATGTGCTCACCCAGTTGTGGTCACCTAGATGTGATCACCTAGATGTGTTCACTCAGATGTGCTCACCTAGATGTGCTCACTCAGATGTGCTCACCTAGATGTGTTCAACTAGATGTGCTCACCTAGATGTGCTCCCCTGGATGTGCTCACCTAGATGTGCTCATCTCGATGTGCTCACCTTGATTTGCGCCACTAGGTGAGCTCACCCAGATATGCGCCTCTAGATGTGTTCATCCAGATGTGCTCACCCATTTGTGCTTCCCTAGATGTGCTCACTTAGATGTGCTCACCTAGAAGTGCTCACCTAGATGTGCTTACCCAGATGAGCTCACCTAGATGTCCTCCCTCTATATGTGCTCACCTTGATGTGCTCAACTTGAAGTGCTCATCTAGATGTGCTCACCCAGATGTGCTCAGCAAGATGTGCTCTGCTTGATGTACTCACCTAGATGTGCTCACCTAGATGAGCTCACCTAGATGTGCTCACTTACATGTGCGCTCCTAGATTTGCTCACTTAGATGTGCTCGTCTAGATGTGCTCTCCTAGATATGCTCATCAAGATGTGCTCACCTAGATGTGCTCACCTAGAAGTGCTCACCTAGATGTGCTCATCTAGATGTGCTCCCCTAGATGTGCTCATCTAGATGTGCTCACCTAGCAGTGCTCACCTAGATGTGCTCAAACAGATATGCTCACATAGATGTGCTTCCATGGATGTGCTCACATAGATGTGCTTCCCTGAATGTGCTCACCTAGATGTGCTCCCCTAGATGTGCTCCCCTAGATGTGCTTACCTAGATGTGCTCACATTGAAGTGCTCACCTAGATGTGTTCACCCAGATGTGGTCACCTAGATGTGCTTACCTAGATGTGCTCACCTAGATGTGCTCACCTAGATGTGCTGTCTTAGATGTGCGATCCTAGATGCGCTCACCTAGAAGTGCTCACATAGATGTGCTCACCCAGATGTGCTCACGTAGATGTGCTCACCTAGATGTGCTCACCCAGATGTGCTCACGTAGATGTGCTCACCTAGATGTACTCACCCAGATGACCTCACCTAGATGTTTTCACATAGATTTGCTCACCTAGATGTGCTCACCTAGATGTGCTCAACAAGATGTGCTCACCAAGATGTGCTCACCTAGATGTGTTCCACTAGATGTGCTCACTTCGATGTGCTCACTTCGATGTGCTCACTTAGATGTGCCGTCCTAGATGTGCTCACCTAGATGTGCTCAACGAGATGTGTTCACCAAGATGTGCTCGCCTAGAGGTGCTCACTTAGATATGCTCTCCTAGATGTGCTCACCTAGATGTGCTCACCAAGACGTGCTAACCTAGATTTGCGCCACTAGCTGAGCTCACCTAGATATGCGCCCATTGATGTGTTCATCCAAATGTGCTCACCTAGATGTGCTTCCCTAGATGTACTCACCTAGATGTGCTCACCTAGAAGTGCTCACCTGGATGTGCTCACCCAGATGAGCTCACCTAGATGTCCTCCTCCTATATGTGCTCACCTGGAAGTGCTCACCTAGATGTGCTCACCCAGATGAGCTCACCTAGATGTCCTCCCCCTATATGTGCTCACCTAGATGTGTTCACCCAGATGTGCTCACCTAGATGTGCTCAGCTTGATGTACTCACCTAGAGGTGCTCACCTAGATTAGTTCACTTAGATGTGCTCACTTAGATGTGCACCCCTAGATGTGCTCACGTAGATGTGCTCACCAAGATGTGCTCACCTAGATGTGCTCAGCTAGAAGTGCTCACCTAGGTGTGCTCACCCAGATGTGCTCATCTAGATGTGCTCCCCTAGATGTGCTCACCTAGCTGTGTTCACCTAGAAGTGCTCACCTAGATGTGCTTACCTAGATGTGCTCACATAGAAGTGCTCACCTAGATGTGTTCACCCAGATGTGCTCACATAGATGTGCTTGCCTAGATGTGCTCTCTTAGATGTGCGCCCCTAGATGCGCTCACCTAGAAGTGCTAACATAATTGTGCTCACCCAGATGTGCTCACCTAGATGTTCTCACCAAGATGTGCTCACATAGATGTACTCCCCTATACGGGCTCACCTAGAAGTGCTCACCTAGATGTGCTCACCAAGATGTGCTCACTTAGATGTGCTCACCTAGATGTGCACGCCTAGATGTGCTCACATTGATGTGCTCACCTAGAAGTGCTCCCCTAGATGTGCTCACATAGATATGCTCACCTAGAAGTGCTCACCTAGATGTGCTCACCTAGATGTGCTCACCTAGATGTGCTCACCTAGATGTGCTCACTTAGATTTGCTCACCTAGATGTGCTCACCTAGATGTGCTCACCTAGATGTGCTCACCTAGATGCTCTCACCTAGATGTGCTCACTAAGATGTGTTCCCCTACATGGGCTCACCTAGAAGAGCTCACCTAGATGTGCTCACCCAGATGTGCTCACTTAGATGTGCTCACCTAGATGTGCTCACCTAAATGTAATCACCTAGATGTGCTCACCTTGATGTGCTCACCTAGATTGGGTCACCTAGATGTGATCTCCTAGATGTGCTCACCCAGATGGGCTCACCTATATGTGCTCACCTAGATTTGCTCACCTAGATGGGCTCATCTAGATGTGCTCACCTAAATGTGATCACCTAGATGTGATCACCTAGATGTGCTCACCAAGATGTGCTCACCTAAATGTGCTCACGTAGATGTGCTCACCTACAAGTGCTCCCCTAGATGTGCTCACTGAGACATGCTCACCTAGAAGTGCTCACCTAGATGTGCTTACATAGATGTGCTCACCTAGATGTGCTCACTTAGATGTGCTCCCCTAGATGTGCTCACTTAGATGTGCTCCCCTAGATGTGCTCACCTAGAGGTGATCACTTAGATGAGCTCACCTAGATGTGCTCACCTAGATGTGCTCACTTAGATGTGCTCCCCTAGATGTGGTCACTTAGATGTGCTCACCTAGATGTGCTCACCTAGAGGTGCTCACCTAGATGTACTCACCTAGATGTGCTCACCTATATGTGCTCAACTAACTGTGCTCACTTAGATGCGCGCCCTTAGATGTGCTCAACGAGATGTGCTCACCAAGATGTGCTCACCTAGATGTGCTCCTCTAGATGTGCTCACTTCGATGTGCTCACTTAGATGTGCTCCCCTAGATGTGCTCACCTAGATGTGCTCAACGAGATGTATTCACCAAGATGTGCTCACCTAGAGGTGCTCACTTAGATCTGCTCTCCTACATGTGCTCACCTAGATGTGCTTACCTAGATGTGCTCACCTAGATTTGCGCCACTAGATGAGCTCACCTAGATTTGAGCCCCTAGATGTGTTCATCCAGATGTGCTCACCTAGATGTGCTTCCCTAGATGTGCTCACCTAGATGTTCTAACCTAGAAGTGGTCACCTAGATGTGCTCCCCTAGATGTGCTTACCTAGATGTGCTCATATTGAAGTGCTCACTTAGATGTGTTCACCCAGATGTGGTCACCTAGATGTGCTTACCTAGATGTGCTCACCTAGATGTGCTCACCTAGATGTGCTGTCTTAGATGTGCGATCCTAGATGCGCTCACCTAGAAGTGCTCACATAGATGTGCTCACCCAGATGTGCTCACGTAGATGTGCTCACCTAGATGTGCTCACCCAGATGTGCTCACGTAGATGTGCTCACCTAGATGTACTCACCCAGATGACCTCACCTAGATGTTTTCACATAGATTTGCTCACCTAGATGTGCTCACCTAGATGTGCTCAACAAGATGTGCTCACCAAGATGTGCTCACCTAGATGTGTTCCACTAGATGTGCTCACTTCGATGTGCTCACTTCGATGTGCTCACTTAGATGTGCCGTCCTAGATGTGCTCACCTAGATGTGCTCAACGAGATGTGTTCACCAAGATGTGCTCGCCTAGAGGTGCTCACTTAGATATGCTCTCCTAGATGTGCTCACCTAGATGTGCTCACCAAGACGTGCTAACCTAGATTTGCGCCACTAGCTGAGCTCACCTAGATATGCGCCCATTGATGTGTTCATCCAAATGTGCTCACCTAGATGTGCTTCCCTAGATGTACTCACCTAGATGTGCTCACCTAGAAGTGCTCACCTGGATGTGCTCACCCAGATGAGCTCACCTAGATGTCCTCCTCCTATATGTGCTCACCTGGAAGTGCTCACCTAGATGTGCTCACCCAGATGAGCTCACCTAGATGTCCTCCCCCTATATGTGCTCACCTAGATGTGTTCACCCAGATGTGCTCACCTAGATGTGCTCAGCTTGATGTACTCACCTAGAGGTGCTCACCTAGATTAGTTCACTTAGATGTGCTCACTTAGATGTGCACCCCTAGATGTGCTCACCTAGATGTGCTCACCAAGATGTGCTCACCTAGATGTGCTCAGCTAGAAGTGCTCACCTAGGTGTGCTCACCCAGATGTGCTCATCTAGATGTGCTCCCTAAGATGTGCTCACCTAGCTGTGTTCACCTAGAAGTGCTCACCTAGATGTGCTTACCTAGAAGTGCTCACATAGAAGTGCTCACCTAGATGTGTTCACCCAGATGTGCTCACCTAGATGTGCTTGCCTAGATGTGCTCTCTTAGATGTGCGCCCCTAGATGCGCTCACCTAGAAGTGCTAACATAATTGTGCTCACCCAGATGTGCTCACCTAGATGTTCTCACCAAGATGTGCTCACATAGATGTACTCCCCTATACGGGCTCACCTAGAAGTGCTCACCTAGATGTGCTCACCAAGATGTGCTCACTTAGATGTGCTCACCTAGATGTGCACACCTAGATGTGCTCACATTGATGTGCTCACCTAGAAGTGCTCCCCTAGATGTGCTCACATAGATATGCTCACCTAGAAGTGCTCACCTAGATGTGCTCACCCAGATGTGCTCACCTAGATGTGCTCACCTAGAAGTGCTCACTTACATTTGCTCACCTAGATGTGCTCACCTAGATGTGCTCACCTAGATGTGCTCACCTAGATGCTCTCACCTAGATGTGCTCACTAAGATGTGTTCCCCTACATGGGCTCACCTAGAAGAGCTCACCTAGATGTGCTCACCCAGATGTGCTCACTTAGATGTGCTCACCTAGATGTGCTCACCTAAATGTAATCACCTAGATGTGCTCACCTTGATGTGCTCACCTAGATTGGCTCACCTAGATGTGATCTCCTAGATGTGCTCACCCAGATGGGCTCACCTATATGTGCTCACCTAGATTTGCTCACCTAGATGGGCTCATCTAGATTTGCTCACCTAAATGTGATCACCTAGATGTGATCACCTAGATGTGCTCACCAAGATGTGCTCACCTAAATGTGCTCACCTAGATGTGCTCACCTACAAGTGCTCCCCTAGATGTGCTCACTGAGACATGCTCACCTAGAAGTGCTCACCTAGATGTGCTTACATAGATGTGCTCACCTAGATGTGCTCACTTAGATGTGCTCCCCTAGATGTGCTCACTTAGATGTGCTCCCCTAGATGTGCTCACCTAGAGGTGATCACTTAGATGAGCTCACCTAGATGTGCTCACCTAGATGTGCTCACTTAGATGTGCTCCCCTAGATGTGGTCACTTAGATGTGCTCACCTAGATGTGCTCACCTAGAGGTGCTCACCTAGATGTACTCACCTAGATGTGCTCACCTATATGTGCTCAACTAACTGTGCTCACTTAGATGCGCGCCCCTAGATGTGCTCAACGAGATGTGCTCACCAAGATGTGCTCACCTAGATGTGCTCCTCTAGATGTGCTCACTTCGATGTGCTCACTTAGATGTGCTCCCCTAGATGTGCTCACCTAGATGTGCTCAACGAGATGTATTCACCAAGATGTGCTCACCTAGAGGTGCTCACTTAGATGTGCTCTCCTACATGTGCTCACCTAGATGTGCTTACCTAGATGTGCTCACCTAGATTTGCGCCACTAGATGAGCTCACCTAGATTTGAGCCCCTAGATGTGTTCATCCAGATGTGCTCACCTAGATGTGCTTCCCTAGATGTGCTCACCTAGATGTTCTAACCTAGAAGTGGTCACCTAGATGTGCTCACCCAGATGAGCTCAAACAGATGTCCTCTCCCTATATGTGCTCACCTAGATGTGCTCACATAGATGTGCTCACCTAGATGTGCTCACTAAGATGTGCTCACCTAGATGTGCTCTGCTAGAAGTGTTCACCTAGATGTGCTCACCGAGATGTGCTCATCTAGATGTGCTTTCCTAGACGTGCTCATCTAGTTATGCTTCCCAAGATGTGCTCACCTAGAAGTGTTCACTTAGATGTGCTGACTGAGATATGCTCACCTAGAAGTGCTCACCTAGATGTTCTCACCTAGATGTGCTCACCTAGATGTGCTCACCTAGATGTGCTCACCTAGATTTGCTCACCTAGAAGTGCTCCCATAGATGTGCTCACATAGATATGCTCACCTAGAAGTGCTCACCTAGATATGCTCACCCAGATGTGCTCACCTAGATGGGCTCACCTAGATGTGCTCACTTAGATTTGCTCACCTAGGTGTGCTCACCTAGATGTGCTCACCTAGATGTGCTCACCTGGATGTTCTCACCTGGATGTGTTCACTAAGATGTGTTCCCTTACATGGGCTCACCTAGAAGAGCTCACCTAGATGTGCTCACCCAGATGTGCTCACTTAGATGTGCTCACCTTGATGTGCTCAAGTAAATTGGCTCACCTAGATGTGATCTCCTAGATGTGCTCACCCAGATGGGCTCACCTATATGTGCTCACCTAGATTTGCTCACCTAGATGTGCTCACCTACAAGTGCTCCCCTAGATGTGTTCACTGAGACATGCTCACCTAGAAGTGCTCACCTAGATGTGCTCACACAGATATGCTCACCTAGATGTGCTCACTTAGATGTGCTCCCCTAGATGTGCTCCCTTAGATGTGCTCCCCTAGATGTGCTCACCTAGAGGTGATCACTTAGATGAGCTCACCTAGATGTGCTCACCTAGATGTGCTCACTTAGATGTGCTCCCCTAGATGTGGTCACTTAGATGTGCTCACCTAAATGTGCTCACCTAGAGGTGCTCACCAAGATGTACTCACCTAGATGTGCTCACCTATATGTGCTCAACTAACTGTGCTCACTTAGATGCGCGCCCCTAGATGTGCTCAACGAGATGTGCTCACCAAGATGTGCTTACCTAGATGTGCTCCTCTAGATGTGCTCACTTCGATGTGCTCACTTAGATGTGCTTCCCTAGATGTGCTCAACGAGATGTATTCACCAAGATGTGCTCACCTAGAGGTGCTCACTTAGATGTGCTCCCCTACATGTGCTCACCTAGATGTGTTTACCTAGATGTGCTCACCTAGATTTGCGCCACTAGATGAGGTCACCTAGATTTGAGCCCATAGATGTGTTCATCCAGTTGTGCTCACCTAGATGTGCTTCCCTAGATGTGCTCACCTAGATGTGCTAACCTAGAAGTGCTCACCTAGATGTGCTCACCCAGATGAGCTCACCTAGAGGTCCTCCCCCTATATGTGCTCACCTAGATGTGCTCACATAGATGTGCTCACCTAGATGTGCTCACCAAGATGTGCTCACCTAGATGTGCTCTGCTAGAAGTGTTAACCTAGATGTGCTCACCGAGATGTGCTCATCTTGATGTGCTTCCCTAGATGTGCTCACCAAGATGTGCTCACCTAGAAGTGCTCAGCTAGATGTGCTCACCCATATGTGCTCACATAGATATGCTCCCCTGGATGTACTCACCTAGATGTGCTCCCCTAGATGTGCTCCCCTAGATGTGCTTACCTAGATGTGCTCACATAGAAGTGCTCACCTAGATGTGTTCACCCAGATGTGCTCACCTAGGTGTGCAAACCTAGATTTGCTCACCTAGATGTGCTCACCTAGATGTGCTCTCTTAGATGTGCTCCCCTAGATGCGCTCACCTAGAAGTGCTCACAAAGATGTGCTCACCCAGATGTGCTCACCTAGATGTGCTCACCTACATGTGCTCACCCAGATGTGCTCACCCAGATGTGCTCACCTAGATGTGCAAACGTAGATGTGCTCACCTAGATGTGCTCAACGAGATGTGTTCACCAAGATGTGCTCACCCAGTTGTGCTCACATAGATGTTCTCACTTAGATGGGCTCACCTAGATGTGCTCACCTAGATGTGCTCACCTAGGTTTGCTGACCTAGATGTGCTCCCCTAGAATTGCTCACCTAGATGTGCTCAAATAGATGAGCGCCCATAGATGTGCTCACCTAGATGTGATCACCTAGATGTGCTCCCCTAGATGTGCTCACCTATATGTGCTCAACTAACTGTGCTCACTTAGATGCGCGCCCCTAGATGTGCTCAACGAGATGTGCTCACCAAGATGTGCTCACCTAGATGTGCTCCTCTAGATGTGCTCACTTCGATGTGCTCACTTAGATGTGCTTCCCTAGATGTGCTCAACGAGATGTATTCACCAAGATGTTCTCACCTAGAAGTGTTCCCTTAGATGTGCTGACTGAGATATGCTCACCTAGAAGTGCTCACCTAGATGTTCTCACCTAGATGTGCTCACCAAGATGTGCTCACCCAGATGTGCTCACCCAGATGTGCTAACCGAGATGCGCTCACCTAGATGAGCTCACCTAGATGTGCTCAACGAGATGTGTTCACCAAGATGTGCTCACCCAGACGTGCTCACAAAGATGTTCTCACCTAGATGGGCTCACCTAGATGTGCTCACCTAGATGGGCTCACCTAGGTTTGCTGACCTAGATGTGCTCACCTAGAATTACTCACCTAGATGTGCTCATGTAGGTGAGCGCCCATAGATGTGCTCACCTAGATGTGCTCCCTTAGATGTACTCACCTAGATGTGCTCACTTAGATGTGCTCCCCTAGATGTGCTCCCTTAGATGTGCTCCCCTAGATGTGCTCACCTAGAGGTGATCACTTAGATGAGCTCACCTAGATGTGCTCACCTAGATGTGCTCACTTAGATGTGCTCCCCTAGATGTGGTCACTTAGATGTGCTCACCTAAATGTGCTCACCTAGAGGTGCTCACCAAGATGTACTCACCTAGATGTGCTCACCTATATGTGCTCAACTAACTGTGCTCACTTAGATGCGCGCCCCTAGATGTGCTCAACGAGATGTGCTCACCAAGATGTGCTCACCTAGATGTGCTCCTCTAGATGTGCTCACTTCGATGTGCTCACTTAGATGTGCTTCCCTAGATGTGCTCAACGAGATGTATTCACCAAGATGTGCTCACCTAGAGGTGCTCACTTAGATGTGCTCCCCTACATGTGCTCACCTAGATGTGTTTACCTAGATGTGCTCACCTAGATTTGCGCCACTAGATGAGGTCACCTAGATTTGAGCCCATAGATGTGTTCATCCAGTTGTGCTCACCTAGATGTGCTTCCCTAGATGTGCTCACCTAGATGTGCTAACCTAGAAGTGCTCACCTAGATGTGCTCACCCAGATGAGCTCACCTAGAGGTCCTCCCCCTATATGTGCTCACCTAGATGTGCTCACATAGATGTGCTCACCTAGATGTGCTCACCAAGATGTGCTCACCTAGATGTGCTCTGCTAGAAGTGTTAACCTAGATGTGCTCACCGAGATGTGCTCATCTTGATGTGCTTCCCTAGATGTGCTCACCAAGATGTGCTCACCTAGAAGTGCTCAGCTAGATGTGCTCACCCATATGTGCTCACATAGATATGCTCCCCTGGATGTACTCACCTAGATGTGCTCCCCTAGATGTGCTCCCCTAGATGTGCTTACCTAGATGTGCTCACATAGAAGTGCTCACCTAGATGTGTTCACCCAGATGTGCTCACCTAGGTGTGCTAACCTAGATTTGCTCACCTAGATGTGCTCACCTAGATGTGCTCTCTTAGATGTGCGCCCCTAGATGCGCTCACCTAGAAGTGCTCACAAAGATGTGCTCACCCAGATGTGCTCACCTAGATGTGCTCACCTACATGTGCTCACCCAGATGTGCTCACCCAGATGTGCTCACCTAGATGTGCAAACGTAGATGTGCTCACCTAGATGTGCTCAACGAGATGTGTTCACCAAGATGTGCTCACCCAGTTGTGCTCACATAGATGTTCTCACTTAGATGGGCTCACCTAGATGTGCTCACCTAGATGTGCTCACCTAGGTTTGCTGACCTAGATGTGCTCCCCTAGAATTGCTCACCTAGATGTGCTCAAATAGATGAGCGCCCATAGATGTGCTCACCTAGATGTGATCACCTAGATGTGCTCCCCTAGATGTGCTCACCTATATGTGCTCAACTAACTGTGCTCACTTAGATGCGCGCCCCTAGATGTGCTCAACGAGATGTGCTCACCAAGATGTGCTCACCTAGATGTGCTCCTCTAGATGTGCTCACTTCGATGTGCTCACTTAGATGTGCTTCCCTAGATGTGCTCAACGAGATGTATTCACCAAGATGTTCTCACCTAGAAGTGTTCCCTTAGATGTGCTGACTGAGATATGCTCACCTAGAAGTGCTCACCTAGATGTTCTCACCTAGATGTGCTCACCAAGATGTGCTCACCCAGATGTGCTCACCCAGATGTGCTAACCGAGATGCGCTCACCTAGATGAGCTCACCTAGATGTGCTCAACGAGATGTGTTCACCAAGATGTGCTCACCCAGACGTGCTCACAAAGATGTTCTCACCTAGATGGGCTCACCTAGATGTGCTCACCTAGATGGGCTCACCTAGGTTTGCTGACCTAGATGTGCTCACCTAGAATTACTCACCTAGATGTGCTCATGTAGGTGAGCGCCCATAGATGTGCTCACCTAGATGTGCTCCCTTAGATGTACTCACCTAGATGTGCTCATCTAGTTATGCTTCCCAAGATGTGCTCACCTAGAAGTGTTCCCTTAGATGTGCTGACTGAGATATGCTCACCTAGAAGTGCTCACCTAGATGTTCTCACCTAGATGTGCTCACCTAGATGTGCTCACCTAGATGTGATCACTTACATGTGCTCACCTAGATGTGCTCACTTAGAGGTGCTCACTTAGATGTGCTCACCTAGATGTGCTCACCTAGATGTGCTCACCTAGAATTGCTCACCTATATGGTCTCACCTAGATGTGCTCACCTAGATGTGCTCCCCTAGATATGGTCACTTATATGTGCTCCCCTAGATGTGCTCACTTGGATGTGCTCCTCTAGATGTGCTCACATAGAAGTGCTCACTTAGATGAGCTTACCTAGATATGCTCACCTAGAGGCGCTCACTTAGATGACCTCACCTAGATGTACTCAGCTAGATGTGCTCACTTAGATGTGCTCCCCTAGATGTGCTCACTTAAATGTGCTCACCTAGATGTGAGTAGTGTAATATGTGACTAGAACCGCGCGCGCCATTTGCCCAGGTGGTACTCTTGAGTGTCAGCTGGGCAGGTGGCGCGCAGGTGTCTAGTCACAAAGGGTTTGGGGGGATTTTCCCGGAAGGTTGGCGCGTGTCAGACGCGTGTGAGCGTCCGGTGTTAGGGTATGTGGTCAGGAAAGATGGGAGGTCATGTTGTTGGGGGTGTAGGAGAGTATGTGGTAGAGTAAGAAATACAAGGATAAGAGTGGAATATGAGGAAGGAGTAGTTAAATATGTATGTGTGTTTGCTGTAGACTTAATCCTGGATGTAGATAATAGTTTTGATGATAGTAAGTAAGCTATGTAGAGGCTGAGTGTGAAGGGTCCCAACATAGTCTGTTATGTTGTTTGGGGTGGGGGGAGGAGTGAGGGAGGGAGGGAGAGATGGAAGGGTGAGGGGAGGTTCCCCTCGGCGTGAGACTGCTCCGGGGTCATTTGCGGTTTTGACAACCATTAGCTTCCCCTACAGGAAGCCGTAAGTGGGAGAGGAGGGTAGGAGAGAGCAGAGTCCAGGAGGAGTGATGTGGTCAATTTGCCTTAATGGCTTTTCGATGTCTTCAGACAAGTCTTGGAGATGTTCACCACAGCATGGCTCTACCTCCACTGCGATTCGTTAAGGAGGGGGCTAGGGTCTTACGTCCGCCAGCAGGGGGCTCACCTGTCATCGTCAATCACCCCCACCCCTCCCATACCATCAGGGGGCCCCCTCTCCATCCCCTCCATTACCTTCTAGAGTGGGGCACCCCTCTTCCCCTTACCTTCTAGAGTGGTACGGACCAGGATCACATACCGTCACATCGGCCTGAGAAGTGTCACCACAAGTGTCACGTGACACAAATGACAAGTGTCATTTTTTACTTGAACCCGTCTCCACTCCAAACCAGTCAGGACCTTGGGTCCCGACTCGGACCGCAGGTCCGGTTTGGAGTGTCGGAAAATCCGACACCATTTAATATCATACAGATAATAGCTGCTGTATTACCAACAAGTTAACCATAGAAAACGTAACTTGTAGTGGAATTACCGTCTATAGAAAACGGGATATCATCACCACATACTATTATAATTCACCAGCTATTTTGCTGGGAATTATTCTTAAATACATTAGTCTTTGGACTTTACCATCATAAAAACATCTTATATAAATTAACTTAATTATCAATATTAAAGTAGAGTAAATGTGACCCTTCTATCACTTTCTGAAATCTGGACAATGTAAGCCAGGCGTCAGAGGGGGGAAGGAGGGAGCCATTGTTGTGTCACCTCCGAGACGTGTGGAGCAAATTTAGCTCCTATCATATCTGGACAATGTCGGCCAGTAACGTCAATAGTATGGAGTGTTAATCAGCCATTGTTTATTGAGACCAGAGGCTCACACGGGAGCAAATTCGGCTCCTGTTAAATTTACTTGGACGTAGTGTTATGGAACCCAAAGGTGTACCATTGTCAACACGCTGTCTACAAATACAAGTTAAGTGTCTATCCGAAACCCGTTTATCATTCATTTATGGCCATTAATGTCAGGATATAGGGTTAGCCGGTTAGAACGCGAAATCGCCTCATACTAAAGGTAATTAAGCCAGGTCTCTAATGTTCCATGTACTGTATAGTGTTTTCTCTGATATACTTGTCATATATAGGATTCTGGCTTCACAGCTAGCGCACTTTTGACAGGTCAAGACGAGGATGCAAGATTATGTGCACCAGTTACTGGGTGATGGAAGCTACCTCAAAGAGGATAATTTGGTGTCTACACCCTAGTTATACCTGGTGGACTAACCTGCTGTACTATAAGATAAGGAACCTCATCAATGTATGTAGTTAATTCTGTAGTTTGATTGGCTGCATATATATATTAATTTAATAACCCCCCCCCCCCTAATGTGTAGAGGATCGATTTGTGAGATTAAGAGATTATTGCAGAAATACAGTCCACTTATCATTATACAAATTGCTATCGAAGTATATAAATTAACGTAAATATAAATTCATATAAATTAAATAAATATAAATCTCACAGGTCGGTTCCCACATTATTTGGTCCTTCGAAACCGAATTATTTGGACCTTCGGAACCGGAATATTCGGTCCTATGAACCCACATTTGGTCATCTTAGTACCGGATGAACCAGTTAACCAGTGGATTCATTAAATATACTAGTGCAGTGTTATTTAAACAAAGCCAGCAGTCAAGACGGCAGCGTAGCCTCGAGGGAGCTCAGGAGCCTCCCTCAGCCCAGTTCAGCTTCGTCAGCGGTTTCATGCACACCCACAGATATTTGGTGGCGTGTTATTTCGTGAAATGACAGCGCTAATATAGAATCCAGCCAAATTAGTGACTGTGTCTTCGCGAGATTGTTCACGGATTTCGTGGTGTTACATTTCGCGAGAGATTATCTACGAATTTTGTGGACTTTATTTCGCGAGGTCACTAATAATATTTAATACTTCTAGATAATATTAGAAGTTTCATAGAGGCTAATTAAGAGGCTATTATCAATAATTGTGTATATTATTTCTCCAAAATAGAGAATTATTTAATATATATTGCACTAGTGATCACAGTATAATATTTACTAATTGCCAACCCACATCAGGGTAGGATATTAACCATTGACTAGTTGAACTATTATCGTTCATCCTAGTCCCATTATTACCATAGTCAGTTGTACTATATTGAATAACCTAACACCATTAATGAATGGTGCAGACCCTATTTTGGGTGTAATTTTTATCAACTCGAATTGAGTTGTATATATAATAATTTACTTATGATCATTACACCTTTGAGTGATTAATTAGTGTCTCTACCATCCTGGGGTGATATAGAAGAGCTAACCTAAAGGTACTTCCAGTGACACTGGTTTATCACTCAAATCATTAGTGTGTATGATTGTATATATATAATGTGTATTAATTTTAAGTGCTAACCTCTAGTAGAGGTAGGATTATTGCCTAGTGAGTGCAGAATTTACCCTAGGCTACCATTAGAGCTTGTTCAGTATTATGAGCAGCCCAAGTACAAGTCCCACAAGGCTTCACCAACTAGCCAGTATGGATAATGCACGGAGAATGAAAAGAACCCTTGCAGGTCTTAAAGGCCACTTAACAAGACAGATCAAGAAATGTGAAGATTTGTCACAACAATCAACAGTTGATTATGCTGACCTGGAAAGCTATTATCAAGCAGCTGCAGGTAAATTTGAGCAAATCCAATGCCAAATGGCTGTCCTTGTGGGGACAGACTACTACCATCAATTCATTGGTAGCCCTACTAAATATCAGGGCATAACCATGTTAAACTCTGCAGGAGGTAAATTACTCTCAGGCCCAGTATCAAGCCTGAGGAGACCTATGCCTGCAGATAAACAATACCAGTAGAAATCTAAATTTGTCAGCTGATTATATTTCTCCAGTAGCATTATACTAAGGAGATTACAGCTGACTATAGTAACAGAGGTTGATGTTAGTATCATCATTTAAAGCTGAAGATGAGTTCATGAGGCCACTGTGGCAAATCAGTGAACAGTAGCCTAAAACAGCTACAAGTCACTGCGACCAATGTCACTGAACCCACTGCAGTCTCAGAACCATACTTTACTTTAATGATGAGCTATTCAATCTTCTGAATCAATTAACTAAATTAAACCCCAATAAATCTGATGACTGATTTGATACATTTATTATTTAATCAAGATGTATTCCATGGGCCTCAGTGTTTATATATCAGTGACCAGTTACCTGAAGAAACTTCAAGTTATATCTAATGTCACTGATCTCACTGCAGTCCCTGAATCATACTTGACTGTAGTACTTGATCACATTCAGTCTTCTGGGTTAAATAATATGTAATAAGGCTTGAATATTAGCCTTTCAAGAGTTGACAGGGAAATGAAATCGCATTAGACTTCTAACCCCTGCAACTCTAGTACGGGACATCCGTCCTGTACGAACAGACACACAAACGTGTGATTACTAACTACTAACATCAAATTAATCTAATAATACGAAGGAGGAGTATCGGTGTTTGTCTGTTCTAAATAGGACTTCGACCCGTGAGCAGCCCCCTAGGGAATTATGTCGGAAAATCCGACACCATTTAATATCATACAGATAATAGCTGCTGTATTACCAACAAGTTAACCATAGAAAACGTAACTTGTAGTGGAATTACCGTCTATAGAAAACGGGATATCATCACCACATACTATTATAATTCACCAGCTATTTTGCTGGGAATTATTCTTAAATACATTAGTCTTTGGACTTTACCATCATAAAAACATCTTATATAAATTAACTTAATTATCAATATTAAAGTAGAGTAAATGTGACCCTTCTATCACTTTCTGAAATCTGGACAATGTAAGCCAGGCGTCAGAGGGGGGAAGGAGGGAGCCATTGTTGTGTCACCTCCGAGACGTGTGGAGCAAATTTAGCTCCTATCATATCTGGACAATGTCGGCCAGTAACGTCAATAGTATGGAGTGTTAATCACCCATTGTTTATTGAGACCAGAGGCTCACACGGGAGCAAATTCGGCTCCTGTTAAATTTACTTGGACGTAGTGTTATGGAACCCAAAGGTGTACCATTGTCAACACGCTGTCTACAAATACAAGTTAAGTGTCTATCCGAAACCCGTTTATCATTCATTTATGGCCATTAATGTCAGGATATAGGGTTAGCCGGTTAGAACGCGAAATCGCCTCATACTAAAGGTAATTAAGCCAGGTCTTTAATGTTCCATGTACTGTATAGTGTTTTCTCTGATATACTTGTCATATATAGGATTCTGGCTTCACAGCTAGCGCACTTTTGACAGGTCAAGACGAGGATGCAAGATTATGTGCACCAGTTACTGGGTGATGGAAGCTACCTCAAAGAGGATAATTTGGTGTCTACACCCTAGTTATACCTGGTGGACTAACCTGCTGTACTATAAGATAAGGAACCTCATCAATGTATGTAGTTAATTCTGTAGTTTGATTGGCTGCATATATATATTAATTTAATAACCCCCCCCCCCCTAATGTGTAGAGGATCGATTTGTGAGATTATGAGATTATTGCAGAAATACAGTCCACTTATCATTATACAAATTGCTATCGAAGTATATAAATTAACGTAAATATAAATTCATATAAATTAAATAAATATAAATCTCACAGGTCGGTTCCCATATGGAGTGGAGACGGGTTCAAGTAAAAAATGGGCACACAGGAAATGATTTCGACGTTCAGTAAACACTTACCGAGTGGATAACTGAATGCCCGATAGCCCAATACGGGGTTGATGATAGTATTTAATTTAAGATTGTGAAACTTAAAACTAAACTAAATGCTCACACGTGATAATTTCCACGTTCAGTTAACACCCACTGAGTTGTAAACTGAAAGACTAAGCCAGCCAATGCATAGTTGATGATGATAGTAATATTTTAAGATTGAGAAACTTTAAACTAAATAACCACACATGTAGCGATTTTGCATTCAGTAAACACTTACTGAGTTGTAAACTGAAAGACTAAGCCAGCCAATGCATGGTTGATGATGATAGTAATATTTTAAGATTGAGAAACTTTAAACTAAATGACCACACATGTAGCGATTTTGCATTCAGTAAACACTTACTGAGCTGTAAACTGAATGCCGAGCCGGCCAATACAAGGTTTGTGATAGTAATATTTTATTTTTTATTTACGATGGAGAAACTTTAAACTAAAAAATGAGGTCACATGGAGGGATATCTATGTTCAGTAAACTGTTACTGAGTTGTAAACTGGATGGTTAAGCCACCCAATACATGGTTTGTGATAGTAATATTTTATTTTTTACGATGGAGAAACTTTAAACTAAAAAATGAGGTCGCATGGAGGGATATCTATGTTCAGTAAACAGTTACTGAGTTGTAAACTGAATGGTTGAGCCACCCAATACATGGCTGGTGATAGTAATATTTTATTTTTTACGATGGAGAAACTTTAAACTAAAAAATGAGGTCGAATGGAGGGATAACAATGTTCAGTAAACAGTTGCTGGGTTGTAAACTGAATGGTAGAGCCACCCAATACCTGGTTAATGATAATAGTATTTCACGATGGAAAAACCTTATCCTAAACTAAAAATGAGCTCACATGAAGTGATTTTCACTTACTGAGTTGTTAACTGAATGTCTGAGCTATTCAATACATAGTTGGTGATAGTAGTACTAATTCAAGATGGAAAACTTTAAACTAAACTAAAATGAGCGCACATGAAGTGATTCTCACGTTCATTAAACACTTACTAATTTGTTAACTGAATGTCTGAGACATCCAATACATGGTTGATGATAGCAGTATTAATGACATTGATAATAAGAGGTCTTGAACTAGATACTGGCAGGGGGACAACAAAGCTGTGATATTGAAAAGAAACTGAACTGAATTTGAAAATTGATTAATATATGTAATGTGAAGCCAATCTACTGGAAAACAGTAAGCAAACTTTATTTGAAAAAGAATATGAGAAGACTAAAAAGCTGGGGGGCAAGAAAAATGTTAAAAATAAGAAGTAATGATCTTCATAAACATAACATAAGATATCCATGACCATAATTAATAGAGTGTGAACTCACTTAAACTATGCTCACCGTGAAATCTCGTCACTAGACATAACTTGTCACTCTGTGAAACAAATTATTGACTATAGTGCGACAGTGAGAATAAAAATGACCACTTATGTTTTGGAGTGCTATTTTAGTCAAGAAATACTGTAAAGGATGATTATTGACTAAAGGGAATTTTGCGGACTGCTGGTGTTTGATGTGTTGAACTGCTTAAAGGAAGCATATTTGCTAGAAAAAATTCCTGTGAAATAATGTTTGTTATATGTTTTGACTATCTAGCTAATAGAATATTGCCTGGCTAATAATGAAATGAAATGTCACATTTTGTCTGACTCACTTAGCACAAGTGAAGAGAAAACATTGAAAAACTGGCAAAGGTTGAAAACTCTGAAATCATATCTGTTATGATAAGTTTTGACTAGCTGCAAGCTATGTTTGCCTTCTCTCTCTAATCTACACACGCGATATGAAATGTGAAAAAAATCTTACATTATGCTATGTTAACAGTGCTTGAATAAAATTATTAAGAGTGCTAGGGTACTGTTGCGCGCAGTCATCTCGCTAAGGTGTGTCGGCGACAGAATTGTCAAAAATCATGTACCTTGCATACATCAAATCTTTAGTGGTTTATGCGGCACCTCTGCTTGTTTTTGGTGACTGAAAGGAGTTTGATGATACGAATAGTAATTGCTGACATTGAGCATATTCTCAAAACATAGTTTCTGCAAAAAAAAAAATAACATTAAATTAGATGCGAGCTGTGATTTGAAAACAGAAGATGTGTGATGTGTGGCTTATTGTGTGGACTCTGGAGATATGATCTCCACATATAAATTTCTCAAGAAAAGCGGTAATATTTTTCTTTGTGTTTGGATGTAATGGCTAAACATGGATGTCATTTTCAATAATGTTATTTGGTCATCCGACAAAGTTGATTTTCCACGTTACGTTACATTGTGTTACAGAGGGCTAAAACTGGTAGACCGTAATATTCATATGGTAGGAGATGTAATGGAGATGGACTAAGTCATACTTTTATTTAAAAATGTCATTTTGGACTGCAAAAGTTGATTTGCGTTACGTTACGTTACGTTACATTGTGTTACAGAGGGCTAAAATTGGTAGACGCCAATATTTATATGGTAAGAGATGTAATGGAGATGGACTAAGTCATACTTTCATTTAAAAATGTCATTTTGGACTGCAAAAGTTGATTTGCATTACGTTATGTTACATTGTGTTACAGAGGGCTTAAACTGGTAGAGGCCAATATTTATATGGTAAGAGATGTAATGGAGATGGACTAAGTCATTCTTTCATTTAAAAATGACATTTTGGACTGCAAAAAGTTGATTTGCGTTACGTTACGTTACGTTACATTGTGTTACAGAGGCTAAAACTGGTAGACGCCAATATTTATATGGTAAGAGATGTAATGAAGATGGACTAAGTCATACTTTCATTTAAAAATGTTATTTGGTCTGTAGAAATATGATGATGATGATTTCCACGTTACGTTACAATGTGTTACAGGGTCTAAAACTGCTAGACACCAATATTTATATGGTAAGAGATGTAATGGAGATGGACTAAGCCTCACTTTTCGTTTCAAAATGTCATTTTGGACTGCAAAAAGTTGATTTGCGTTACGTTACGTTACGTTACATTGTGTTACAGAGGGCTAAAACTGGTAGAAGCCAATATTTATATGGTAAGAGATGTAATGGAGATGGACTAAGCCTCACTTTTCGTTTCAAAATGACATTTTGGACCGCAAAAAGTTGATTTGCGTTACGGTACGTTACGTTACATTGTGTTACAGATGGCTAAAACTTGCAGACCGGCTATGCGATGTAATGGAGATATTGTGTTTGGCTAAATGGGGTTCACATTTCAATAATGATATTCGGACAACAGCCAGAAAGTTAATCTCCACGTTACTTAATGATGATATAATGCGATGCAAGCGTGTGCTAATATTTTATTTGTGTTTAGAATGTAAGGGCTATAGGAGAATGTCTAGACTTGCATACATTTTCAAATGCTAATTATGTAGGCAGTAGAAAGTCTGTTTTCCCCATTACGCTACATTGACTGTGTTACAAGAACTGAAAATAGACATAGCCCAGAGCTATTTCACTATCGACTCACCCGGTTTTATTCTCATCGATTGGTGTTTACATTTGGATGATGTAGGTCTTAAGAGACAGCCTTGAACTCGGGGATAATGAACAAGTCAATTTAATAATAGTATCAAGATTATGTTTTTCCACATTGTCTTATATATGTTTACTTTGCTTGGAATTTGTATGTGTGGAACATTGCTCACCTAAGGGAGTGGGAATGAACGACGCGTTTGAGCTATAGCGAGGACTGACCGTGATGTGTATGTTTGTTTGTTTTACCACAGTGAATATGAAGCTACATTATGTTATGTCTACCAGTTGTTGAATAAACGTTACATTACGTTATGTGATACAAGAACTAAACAAGCTTGTGCTAACCTTTTATTGTGTTTGGATGTAATGGCTAAACATGGTTTACATTTCATTATTCAGACATTGGACAGAAAGTTGCTCGGTACTCTTAAAATGTTATTTGGGCAAAGAACGAAGTTACCATATTGATCACGTTACATTAATGATAATTGGGCAAAGAACGATGACAAATGTTGGTCGTGTTACCTTACAAGGTTGTAAGGGAGAGAGTGATGGGGGCTCGAAAATTGACATTAGTCGTCCATCCTCTGGTGCGCTGTCAGTCTAAGTGAAATGAAAAAAGATACGTGAACAGCGGCATCAGGAGAAATAAAATGATGTTACTTTCCCCCAAATATTAAATGATCTGGAGAGAGAGAGAAAGAAAGAAAGAAAGAAAGAAAGAGAGAGAGAGAGAGAGAGAGAGAGAGAGAGAGAGAGAGAGAGAGAGAGAGAGAGAGAGAGAGAGAGAGAGAGAGAGAGAGAGAGAGAGAGAGAGAGAGAGAGAGAGAGAGAGAGAGAGAGAGAGAGAGAGAGAGAGAGAGAGAGAGAGAGAGAGAGAGAGAGAGAGAGAGAGAGAGAGAGAGAGAGAGAGAGAGAGAGAGAGAGAGAGAGAGAGAGAGAGAGAGAGAGAGAGAGAGAGAGATAAAGAGAGATATAGAGAGAGAGATATAGAGAGAGATAGATATAGAGAGATAGATATAGAGACAGATATAGAGATAGATATATAGAGAGAGAGATAGAGAGAGAGAGAGAGATAGAGAGAGAGAGAGAGAGATATAGAGAGATATATATAGAGAGAGATATATATAGAGAGAGATATATAGAGAGAGAGATATATAGAGAGAGAGAGATATAGAGATATATAGAGAGAGAGATATAGAGAGAGATATATAGAGAGAGAAACCACTGACTGACTGACTGACTGCTATGTATATCCCATGCAGTTGTGTTTACAACAAATTATGATTTGTTATAATAATAAGATTGAAGACCAGCTTATGACTGGATATTCTTAAAAAATGCTATTTGAGCAAAGAATGATGATACCATGTTGGTCACGTTGCGATACAAGGTTATACATATGATCAGAAAAAATACTAAAGGCTTTGCACAGAACATCAGGTCTAGGAAGGGTGAAGTGATACTTGATGGTTTGGGCTTGGAGGGGGGTGGGAGGGGGTAGGGGAATGGTGGGGGTGGATGGTGAGAGGGTAAGGCCATCCCATTACCTTGTCCATCTCACAACGCCTCAAACAGCCACGAAGGTTAGACCTTAACGAGACGGATTGCCGTTTCATTCATTCAGGAGTCATGAACATTCTGTGACATTGTCTTGCTATGATAACGCCGTTGTGTGTGTGTGTGTTACAAGGTTTGCACAGCAGTAATGGCTGTAGGAAGAAGAGGTGATGGAGATTGAGTAAACATGCATACATTTCAATGATCACAGTTAACAAGAACAATTTGTAGGTAGAGATCGCGTCTCCGGGACGATGTGAAATGTTTCCCTCTTTTAGTAAACGCTAACCTACTGACTTTAACTGAGTTTACTAAGTGATGTGCCATGTGGTGACACTTCTCAGGCTGATGTGACGGTATGTGATCCTGGTCCGTACCACTCTAGAAGGTAAGGGGAAGAGGGGTGCCCCACTCTAGAAGGTAATGGAGGGGATGGAGAGGGGGCCCCCTGATGGTATGGGAGGGGTGGGGGTGATTGACGATGACAGGTGAGCCCCCTGCTGATGGAAGTAAGACCCTAGCCCCCTCCTTAACGAATCGCAGTGGAGGTAGAGCCATGCTGGGGTGAACATTTCCAAGACTTGTCTGAAGACATCGAAAAGCCATTAAGGCAAATGGACCACATCACTCCTCCTGGACTCTGCTCTCTCCTACCCTCCTCTCCCACTTACGGCTTCCTGCAGGGGAAGCTAATGGTTGTCAAAACCGCAAATGACCCCTGAGCAGTCTCACGCCGAGAGGAACCTCCACTCACCCTTCCATCCCTCCCTCCCTCCCTCACCCCTCCCCCCACCCCAAAACTCATAACAGACTATGTTGGGACCCCTCACACTCAGCCTCTACATAGCTTACTCACTATCATCAAAACTATTATCTACACACAGGATTAAGTCTACGGCAAACACACATACATATTTAACTACTCCTTCCTCATATTCCACTCTTATCCTTGTATTTCTTACTCTGCCACATACTCTCCTACACCCCCAACAACATGACCTCCCATCTTTCCTGACCACATACCCTAACACCGGACGCTCACACGCGTCCGACACGCGCCAAACTTCCGGGAAAATCCCCCCAAACCCTTTGTGACTAGACACCTGCGCGCCACCTGCCCAGCTGACACTCAAGAGTGCCACCTGGGCAGATGGCGCGCGCGGTTCTAGTCACATATTACACTACTGATGTGCTCACCTAGATGTGCTCACCTAGATGTGCTCACCTAGATGTGCTCACCCAGATGTGCTTACCTAGATGTGCTCACCTAGATGTGCTCACCTGGATGTGATCACCTAGACGTGCTCACCTAGATGTGCTCACTCAGATGTGCTCACCTAGATGTGTTCAACTAGATGTGCTCACCTGGATGTGCTCACCGAGTTGCTCTCACCCAGATGTGCTCCCCTAGACGGGCTCACCTAAAAGTGCTCACCCAGTTGTGCTCACCCAGATTTTGCTCACCTTGATGTGCTCACATAGATGTGCTCATCTAAATGTGATCTCCTAGATGTGCTCACCTAGATGTGCTCACCTAGATGTGCTCACCTAGATGTGCTCACTTAGATGGGGTCACCTAGATTTGGTCACCTAGATGTGCTCACCAAGATGTGATCACCTAGAAGTGCCCACCTAGATGTGCTCACCTTGATGTGCTCATTGAAATATGCTCACCTAGAAGTGGTCACCTAAATGTTCTCACCTGGATGTGCTGACATAGATGTGCTCACCTAGATGTGCTCACTTAGATGTTCTCCCCTAGATGTGCTCACTTAGAGGAGCTCACTTAGATGAGCTCACCCATATGTGCTCACCTAGATGTGCTCATCTAGATGTGCTCACTTAGATGTGCGCCCCTAGATGTGCTCACTTAGATGTGCTCACCTAGATGTGTTCACTTAGAGGTGCTCACTTAGATGTGCTCACCTAGATGTGCTCACCTAGATGTGCTCACCAAGATGCGCTCACCTAGATGTGCTCACTTAGATGTGCTCCCCAAGACGTGCTTACCTAGATGTGCTCACTTAGATGTGCTCACCTAGATGTGCTCACTAAGATGTGCTCACATAGACGTGCTTCCCCTAGATGTGCTCCCTTAGATGTGCTCACCTAGATGTGCTCACTTAGATGTGCTCAGCTAGATGTGCTCACCTAGATGTGCTCTTCTAGATGAGCTCACCTAGATGTGCTCACCAAGATGTGCTCACCTAGATGCGCTCACCTAGAATTGCTCACCTAGATGTGCTCACCTTGATGAGCGCTCATAGATGTGCTTACCTAGATATGCTCACCTAGATGTGCTCCCCTAGATGTGCTCATCTTGATATGCTCCCCAAAATGTGCTCACCTAGATGTGCTCCCCTAGATGAGCGTCCATAGATGTGCTTAACTAGATGTGCTCACCTAGATGTGCTCCCCTAGATGTGCTCACATAGAGGTGCTCACTTAGATGAGCTCACCTAGATGTGCTCCCCCTAGAGGTGCTCACTTAGATGACCTCACCTAGATGTACTCAGGTAGATGTGCTCACTTAGATGTGCTCCCCTAGATGTGATCACTTGGATATGCTCACCTAAATGTGCTCACCTAGATGTGATCACTTGGATGTGCTCACCTAGATGTGATCACTTGGATATGCTCACCTAAATGTGCTCACCTAGATGTTCTCACTTGGATGTGCTCACCTAAATGTGCTCACCTAGAGGTGCTCACTTAGATGTGCTCACCTAAATGTGCTCACCTAGATGTTCTCACTTGGATGTGCTCACTTAGACATGCTAACCTAGATGTGCTCACCTAGATGCGCTCACCTGGATGTACTCATTTAGATGTGTTCACCTAGATGTGCTCACCTAGATCTGCTCACTTAAATGTGCTCACTTAGATGTGCTTCCCTAGATGTACTCACTTAGATGTGCTAACCTAGATGTGTTCACCTAGATGTGCTCCCCTAGATGTGTTCACATAGATGTGCTCACTTAGATGGGCTCCCCTAGATGTGCTCACGTAGATGTGCGCCCGTAGATGGGCTCAGTTAGAAGTGCTCACATAGATGTACTCACCCAGATGTGCTCCTAGATGTGCTCAGCTAGATGTGCTCACCCAGATATGTTCACCCAGATGTGCTTACCTAGATGTGCTCACCTAGATGTGCTCCCCCAGATGTGCTCCCCCTCGATTTGCTTCTCTAGATGGGCTCACCTAGAAGTGCTCACCTAGATGTGCTCACCCAGATGTGCTCACCTAGATGTGCTCATCTAGATGTGCTCACTTAGATGTGCTCCCCTAGATGTGGTCACTTAGATGTGCTCACATAGATGTGCTCACCTAGAGGTGCTCACTTAGATGTGCTCACCTAGATGTGCTCACTTAGATATGCTAAGTGAGCACTCTGACTCTCTGCACCTATTTTCATTTTCAAAATACGAATTTTTATACCGAAAATATGCCAATTACTGAAAAAGGGGATGGACCATATTTTGCACAAACCCCCCCTTGCAGTTTTCAAAATATCTCAAAAGTTGGAAATTTTACTTCTGAGCGTGTTTTTGGAGCCAAATTCTGATTCTCTGCACCTATTTTCATTTTCAAATTGTGAATTTTTATATCGAAAATATGCTAATTACTGAAAATGCGATAGGTCATATTTTGTCAAACTCCCCTGCAGTTTTCAAAAATTCTGAAATGTTGGAAATTTGACTCCTGATCGTGATTTTTGAGCCGAATTCTGATTCTCTGTACCTATTTCCATTTTCAAACTTCGAATTTTTATACCGAAATAATGCCATTTACTGAAAACTGCTAAGGGTCATATTTTGCCCAAACTCCCCTGCAGTTTTCAAAATATCTGAAATGTCGGAAATTTGTCTCCTGAGCGTCATTTTTGACCCAAATGCTGACTTTCTGCACCTTTTTCATTTCCATATTACGAATTTTTTTACCGAAAATATGCCAATTACTGAAAACGGCGATAGGTCATATTTTGCCCAAACCCCCTTGCAGTTTTCAAAATATCTCAAAAGTCGGAAACTTAACTCCTGAGCGTGATTTTTGAGCCGAATTCTGACTCTCTGCACCTATTTTAATTTTCAAATTACGAAGTTTTATTACGAAAAAATGTCAATTACTGAAAAAGGCGATAGGTCATATTTTGCCCAAACCCCCCTGTAAATTTCAAAACATTTGAAATGTCGGAAATTTGACTCCTGAGCGTGATTTTTGAGCCAAATTCTAACTCTCTGCACCTATTTTCATTTTCAAACTTCGACTTTTTATACCGAAATAATGCCATATACTGAAAACTGCGATGGGTCAAATTTTGCCCAAACTCCCCCTGTAGTTTTCAAAATATTTGAAATGTCGGAAATTTTACTCTTGAGCGTGATTTTTCAGCAAAATTCTGACTCTCTGCACCTATTTCCATTTTCAAATCACTACTTTTTATACCGAAAATAGGTTTACTGTAATCGGCTATGGATCATAATTTGCCTCCCCCCCTGCTGTTTTCAAAATATCTGAAATGTCGGAAATTTGACTCTTGAGCGTGATTTTTGAGCCGAATTCTGACTCTCTGCACCTATTTGCATTTTCATATTAAGATTTTTATACTGAAAATATGCCACTTACTGAAAACGGAGATGAGTCAAATTTTGCCCAAACCCCCCAGTAAATTTCAAAATATTTGAAATGTCGGAAATTTGACTCCTGATAGTTATTTTTTTGAGCCGAATTTTAACTTTTTGCACCTATTTTCATTTTTAAACTTCGACTTTTTATACCAGAATAATGCAATTTACTGAAAACGGCGATGGGTCATATTTTGTCCAAACTCCCCCTGCAGTTTTCAAAATATCTGAAATGTCGGAAATTTGTCTCCTGAGCGTCATTTTTTACCCAAATGCTGACTTTCTGCACCTTTTTCATTTCCATATTACGATTTTTTTTACCGAAAATATGCCAATTACTGAAAACGGCGATAGGTCATATTTTGCCCAAACCCCCTTGCAGTTTTCAAAATATCTCAAAAGTCGGAAACTTAACTCCTGAGCGTGATTTTTGAGCCGAATTCTGACTCTCTGCACCTATTTTCATTTTCAAATTACGAAGTTTTATTACGAAAAAATGTCAATTACTGAAAAAGGCGATAGGTCATATTTTGCCCAAACCCCCCTGTAAATTTCAAAACATTTGAAATGTCGGAAATTTGACTCCTGAGCGTGATTTTTGAGCCAAATTCTAACTCTCTGCACCTATTTTCATTTTCAAACTTCGACTTTTTATACCGAAATAATGCCATATACTGAAAACTGCGATGGGTCAAATTTTGCCCAAACTCCCCCTGTAGTTTTCAAAATATTTGAAATGTCGGAAATTTTACTCTTGAGCGTGATTTTTCAGCAAAATTCTGACTCTCTGCACCTATTTCCATTTTCAAATCACTACTTTTTATACCGACAATAGGTTTACTGTAATCGGCTATGGGTCATAACCCAGCAAACACAAATCATCTACACAACGTTCGCCTATCTCTTGCCATAGGTGTGGGAATGATTTGCATTGAGAATGGTGCAGGAGAGCCTTTGAGAAACTTTTACTCAAAAAATCCAAACACAAAGGTTTAATTATAAATTGCTTTTCTACAATTATTTTCTTCCAAATGTAAAACAAATAGTTTTTACATGTTTAAATATAAAATTTATGGTGTTTTTTTGTAAAATTCATTAATAAATTGTGAATGATATATATTGGCTGAGTGAAACCTTTAAAATCCATTTAGTTATAATATGAACAAAAAAAAGTAGTTTTCCAAATTTTCTAAAAATCGCTCTTTTTAACACAATTTGACTCCTTATGCATTCCACTAAACACTAATATCATGTTTAAATATATAATTTATGTATTATTCCCTAAGATAATTTATATAAATTATAAAAGTTGCTGGAAAGTGGTGAGAAAGAATCTGAACACGTTTTGTTGTCTTATATTGGCGTGTTCTTATTAACTAGAGTGAGTAAGAGTGAGCGAGAGTGGGTAAGAGTGAGTAAGAGTGACTGAAGGTGAGTGAGAGTGCCAGAGAGTGTGTAAGTGTGAGTAAGAGTGAGTATAAGTAAGAGTGACTGAGAGTGAGTAAGAGTGACAGAGTGAGTAAGAGTGAGAGTAAGGGTGACAGAATGAGTAAGAGTGAGAGTAAAGTGATTGAGAGTAAGGGTGAGTATGAGAGTAAGAGTGATTGAGAGTTAGAGTGAGAGTAAGAGTGATTGAGAGTTAGTGAGAGTAAGAGTGATTGAGAGTAAGAGTGATTGAGAGTAAGAGTGATTGAGAGTAAGAGTGATTGAGAGTAAGAGTGATTGGGAGTAAGAGTGATTGAGAGTAAGAGTGATTGGGAGTAAGAGTGATTGGGAGTAAGAGTGAGAGTAAGAGTGATTGAGAGTAAGAGTGAGTAAGAGTAAGAATGAGAGTAAGAGTGATTGAGAGTAAGAGTGATTGAGAGTAAGAGTGATTGGGAGTAAGAGTGATTGGGAGTAAGAGTGAGAGTAAGAGTGAGAGTAAGAGTAAGAATGAGAATAAGAGTGATTGAGAGTAAGAGTGAGTAAGAGTAAGAATGAGAGTAAGAGTGATTGAGAGTAAGAGTGATTGAGAGTAAGAGTGATTGGGAGTAAGAGTGATTGGGAGTAAGAGTGAGAGTAAGAGTAAGAATGAGAATAAGAGTGATTGAAAGTAAGAGTGATTGGTAGTAAGAGTAAGAGTAAGAATGAGAGTAGGAGTGATTGAGAGTAGGAGTGAATGGGAGTAGGAGTGATTGGGAGTAAGAGTGATTGAGAGTAAGAGTAATTGAGAGTAAGAGTATGAGAGTAAGAGTGAGAGTGAGTATGAATGGGTAAGGGTGACTGAGAGTGAGTAAGAGTGACAGAGTAAGAATGACAGTAAGAGTGATAGAGAGTAAGAGTGACAGAGAGTAAGAGTGACAGAGTAAGAGTGACAGAGTAAGAGTGACAGAGAGTAAGAGTGACAGAGAGTAAGAGTGACAGAGTAAGAGTGACAGAGAGTAAGAGTGACAGAGTAAGAGTGAGTATGAGAGTGAGTTAGGATGACTGAGAGAAAGAGTGAGTAATAGTGCATAAGAGTGATTGAGAGTTAGAGTGAGAGTAAGAGTGATTGAGAGTTAGTGAGAGTAAGAGTGATTGAGAGTAAGAGTGATTGAGAGTAAAAGTGATTGAGAGTAAGAGTGATTGAGAGTAAGAGTGATTGGGAGTAAGAGTGATTGAGAGTAAGAGTGATTGGGAGTAAGAGTGATTGGGAGTAGGAGTAAGAATGAGAATAAGAGTGATTGAGAGTAAGAGTGAGTAAGAGTAAGAATGAGAGTAAGAGTGATTGAGAGTAAGAGTGATTGAGAGTAAGAGTGATTGAGAGTAAGAGTGACAGAGTAAGAGTGACAGAGTAAGAGTGACAGAGAGTAAGAGTGACAGAGAGTAAGAGTGACAGAGTAAGAGTGACAGAGAGTAAGAGTGACAGAGTAAGAGTGAGTATGAGAGTGAGTTAGGATGACTGAGAGAAAGAGTGAGTAATAGTGCATAAGAGTGATTGAGAGTTAGAGTGAGAGTAAGAGTGATTGAGAGTTAGTGAGAGTAAGAGTGATTGAGAGTAAGAGTGATTGAGAGTAAAAGTGATTGAGAGTAAGAGTGATTGAGAGTAAGAGTGATTGGGAGTAAGAGTGATTGAGAGTAAGAGTGATTGGGAGTAAGAGTGATTGGGAGTAGGAGTAAGAATGAGAATAAGAGTGATTGAGAGTAAGAGTGAGTAAGAGTAAGAATGAGAGTAAGAGTGATTGAGAGTAAGAGTGATTGAGAGTAAGAGTGATTGAGAGTAAGAGTGATTGGGAGTAAGAGTGATTGAGAGTAAGAGTGATTGGGAGTAAGAGTGATTGGGAGTAGGAGTAAGAATGAGAATAAGAGTGATTGAGAGTAAGAGTGAGTAAGAGTAAGAATGAGAGTAAGAGTGATTGAGAGTAAGAGTGATTGAGAGTAAGAGTGATTGAGAGTAAGAGTGATTGGGAGTAAGAGTGAATGGGAGTAAGAGTAAGAGTGAGAGTAAGAGTAAGAATGAGAATAAGAGTGATTGAGAGTAAGAGTGATTGGGAGTAAGAGTAAGAATGAGAGTAGGAGTGATTGGGAGTAGGAGTGATTGGGAGTAGGAGTGATTGGGAGTAAGAGTGATTGAGAGTAAGAGTAATTGAGAGTAAGAGTATGAGAGTAAGAGTGAGAGAGTGAGTATGAATGGGTAAGGGTGACTGAGAGTGAGTAAGAATGACAGAGTAAGAGTGACAGAGAGTGAGAGTGACAGAGAGTAAGAGTGACAGAGAGTAAGAGTGACAGAGAGTAAGAGTGACAGAGAGTAAGAGTGACAGAGTAAGAGTGACAGAGAGTAAGAGTGACAGAGAGTAAGAGTGACAGAGAGTAAGAGTGACAGAGTAAGAGTGACAGAGTAAGAGTGACAGAGAGTAAGAGTGACAGAGAGTAAGAGTGACAGAGAGTAAGAGTGACAGAGTAAGAGTGACAGAGAGTAAGAGTGACAGAGAGTAAGAGTGACAGAGTAAGAGTGACAGAGAGTAAGAGTGACAGAGAGTAAGAGTGACAGAGAGTAAGAGTGACAGAGTAAGAGAGTGAGAGTGATTATGAGAGAGTTAAGAGTGTGAGGTGTGTGAGTGTAGCAGGCCAGGGAGGCAGGATGTGTGGTCACAGGCGAGGCCTAGGCCTCGTGATCTCTAATGTTGGTTTTTATATATATGTTGGATTTTTTGTCCTGTTTCAAATTATAATTATTTAGCAGGAATGTAATAAGATATTGCACAGTATTAATGTGACAATAATATATGCATTATTTCCTTGATAATCAAACTTGTTGTTCAAAGATAATATACAATCTTTGAAGGAAATATTTTGAGAGCGCGAGCTGGCAACACTAGGCTGGTGGTGGTGAGAGAGACATATGGTTAGTTGTTCTCAGACCTTCAGTGGTGAAGGGTGTGTCCCAGCTGGCCGCCACCAGCCGCCACCCGCCGCCCACCACCAGCCGCCACCCGCCACCACCCACCACCAGCCGCCACCCACCACCAGCCGCCACCCGCCACCACCCACCACCAGCCGCCACCACCCACCACCAGCCGCCACCCGCCACCGCCACCCGCCACCACCAGCCGCCACCCGCCACCAGCCGCCACCCGCCACCCGCCGCCACCCGCCACCCACCACCAGCCGCCACCCACCACCAGGCGCCACCCGCCACCACCCACCACCAGCCGCCACCCGCCACCACCCACCACCAGCCGCCACCCGCCACCACCCACCACCAGCCGCCGCCACCCTCCACCGCCACTCACCACCCGCCGCCACCCGCCACCAGCCGCCACCCGCCACCACCCACCACCAGCCTCCACCCACCACCAGCCGCCACCCGCCACCACCCACCACCAGCCGCTACCCGCCACCACGCACCACCAGCCACCCGCCGCCACCCGCCGCCACCCACCGCCACCCACCACCAGCCGCCACCCGCCGCCACCCACCGCCACCCACCACCAGCCGCCACCCGCCACCAGCCGCCACCCGCCACCACCCACCACCAGCCGCCACCCGCCACCACCCACCACCACCCGCCACCCGCCACCACCCACCACCACCCGCCACCACCCACCACCAGCCGCCGCCACCCTCCACCGCCACTCACCACCCGCCGCCACCACCCACCACCCGCCGCCACCCGCCACCCACCACCAGCCGCCACCCGCCACCACCCACCACCAGCCGCCACCCGCCACCACCCACCACCAGCCGCCACCACCCACCACCAGCCGCCACCCGCCACCACCCGCCACCAGCCACCAGCCACCGCCACTCACCACCCGCCGCTACCACCCACCACCAGCCGCCACCCGCCACCAGCCACCACCAGCCGCCACCTGCCACCACCCACCACCAGCCGCCACCCGCCGCCACCCGCCACCCACCACCAGCCGCCACCCGCCACCCACCACCAGCCGCCACCCACCACCAGCCGCCACCTGCCACCACCCACCACCAGCCGCCACCCACCACCAGCCGCCACCACCCGCCACCAAACACCGCCACCCACCACCGCCACTAACCACCCGCCGCCACCTCCCACCACCAGCCGCCACCAGCCACCGCCACCCACCACCGCCACCCACCACCGCCACCCACCACCGCCACCCACCACCGCCACCCGCCGCCGCCACCCGCCGCCACCACCCACCACCACCACCCACCACCACCAGCCGCCGCCGCCGCCACCGCCACCACCACCGCCGCCACCACCCATCACCGCCGCCGCCACCACCCATCACCGCCGCCGCCGCCACCGCCACCACCCACCACAGCCGCCGCCGACACCACCGCCACCACCCACCACAGCCGCCACCACCACCCACCACCGCCGCCACCACCAGCCGCCACAAGCCGCCACCGCCCGCCACCAGCCGCCATCACCACCACCACCACCACCAGCTGCCACCACCACCAGCCGCCACCACCACCACCACCAGCCGCCATCACCGCCACCAGCTGCCACCACCACCAGCCGCCATCACCGCCACCAGCTGCCACCACCACCAGCCGCCACCACCAGCCGCCACCACCGCCACCACCACCTGCCACCAGCCGCCACCACCGGCCGCTATCAGCTGTCACCGCCCGTTGCCACAGTCGCCACCGCAAGCCGCCACCGCCAGCCGCCACCAGCCCCCCCCACCGCCGATCGTCACCACCCACCACAGCCGCCGCCGCCCGCCACCGCCCGCCACCACCCACCACAGCCGCCACCACCCACCACCACCAGCCGCCGCCGCCACCCACCACCCGCCGCCACCACCACCAGCCGCCGCCGCCACCACCACCCACCACCACCGCCGCCACCACCACCCACCACCACCAGCCGCCGCCGCCACCACCACCGCCGCCACCACCACCCACCACCACCAGCCGCCGCCGCCACCACCACCCACCACCACCGCCGCCACCACCCTCCACCACCAGCCGCCGCCGCCACCACCACCCACCACCGCCGCCGCCACCACCCACCACCGCCAGCCGCCACCACTCATCACAGACGCCGCCACCCGCCACTGCCCGCCACCACCGCCAGACACAGCCGCCAGTGTCCGCCACCGCCGCCACTGTCCGCCACCGCCGCCACTGTCCGCCACCGCCGTCACTGTCCGCCACCGCCACCACTGTCCGCCCGCCGCCACCACTGTCCGCCCGCCGCCACCACTGTCCGCCCGCCGCCACCACTGTCCGCCCGCCGCCACCACTGTCCGCCCGCCGCCACCACTGTCCGCCCGCCGCCACCACTGTCCGCCCGCCGCCTCCACTGTCCGCCCGCCGCCTCCACTGTCCGCCCGCCGCCGCCACTATCCGCCACAGCCGCCACTGTCCGCCCGCCGCCACTGTCTGCCCGCCGCCACTGTCCGCCCGCCACCACTATCCGCCACCGCCGCCACTGTCCGCCCGCCGCCAACCCTGTCCGCCCGCCGCCACTATCCGCCACCGCCGCCACTGTCCGCCCGCCGCCACTGTCCGCCCGACGCCACTGTCCGCCCGCCGCCACTATCCGCCACCGCCGCCACTGTCTGCCCGCTGCCACTATCCGCCACCGCCACCACTGTCCGCCACCGCCACCACTGTCTGCCACCGCCACCACTGTCCGCCCGCCGTTACCACTGTCCGCCCGCCGCCACCACTGTCCGCCCGCCGCCACCACTGTCCGCCCGCCGCCACCACTGTCCGCCCGCCGCCTCCACTGTCTGCCCGCCGCCACCACTGTCCGCCCACCGCCGCCACTGTCCGCCCGCCGCCACCACTGTCCGCCCGCCGCCACCACTGTCCGCCCGCCGCCACCACTGTCCGCCCGCCGCCTCCACTGTCCGCCCGCCGCCTCCACTGTCCGCCCGCCGCCTCCACTGTCCGCCCGCCGCCTCCACTGTCCGCCCGCCGCCGCCACTATCCGCCACAGCCGCCACTGTCCGCCCGCCGCCACTGTCTGCCCGCCGCCACTGTCCGCCCGCCACCACTATCCGCCACCGCCGCCACTGTCCGCCCGCCGCCAACCCTGTCCGCCCGCCGCCACTATCCGCCACCGCCGCCACTGTCCGCCCGCCGCCACTGTCCGCCCGCCGCCACTGTCCGCCCGCCGCCACTATCCGCCACCGCCGCCACTGTCTGCCCGCTGCCACTATCCGCCACCGCCACCACTGTCCGCCACCGCCACCACTGTCTGCCACCGCCACCACTGTCCGCCCGCCGCCACCACTGTCCGCCCGCCGCCACCACTGTCCGCCCGCCGCCACCACTGTCCGCCCGCCGCCTCCACTGTCCGCCCGCCGCCACCACTGTCCGCCCACCGCCGCCACTGTCCGCCCGCCGCCACCACTGTCCGCCCACCGCCGCCACTGTCCGCCCGCCGCCGCCACTGTCCGGCCGCCGCCGCCACTGTCCGCCCGCCGCCACTGTCCGCCCGCCGCCACTATCCGCCACCGCCGCCACTGTCCGCCACTCTCCGCCGTCCAGCCTCCCCTCTCTCCGTTAGTAAATAATTATAATTGTTAGTAAATAATAAAAGAAATATAAATTATTAGATTTTTTTTACCCTTAAATTGGTTTTAATATTTAAATTGAAAATAATAATATAATATAAAATATATTAAAAATAATATAATATAAAATATAATTTAATTTCAAGAAACTTAACTTTAAACACAAAGATGTGAAAATGGTTCAGATTATTGGCTCAAACCTTTCATAAGAGATTCATATTGGTGTATGAATGGATTATGAATGACTCATGTTAGGAGTGTAAAGTTGCCACAACATCTCAAATTAGTGTTAGATACATATGTCTTGGTTATAAGTTTTGGAAACCTATTTAAGTCCACACACAATATCGTATCTGATACGATAAAACAAACGTTTCCAATACTTTCAAATACTTTCCAGATATGTTGTGGCAACCTAAAATTGTTTGCTGGGAATTTGCCTCCCCCCCTGCTGTTTTCAAAATATCTGAAATGTCGGAAATTTGACTCTTGAGCGTGATTTTTGAGCCGAATTCTGACTCTCTGCACCTATTTGCATTTTCATATTAAGATTTTTTATACTGAAAATATGCCAATTACTGAAAACGGAGATGAGTCAAATTTTGCCCAAACCCCCCAGTAAATTTCAAAATATTTGAAATGTCGGAAATTTGACTCCTGATAGTTATTTTTTTGAGCCGAATTTTAACTTTTTGCACCTATTTTCATTTTTAAACTTCGACTTTTTATACCAGAATAATGCAATTTACTGAAAACGGCGATGGGTCATATTTTGTCCAAACTCCCCCTGCAGTTTTCAAAATATCTGAAATGTCGGAAATTTGACTCTTGAGCGTAATTTTTTAGCCGAATTCTGACTCTCTGCACCTATTTTCATTTTTATATTACGAATTTTTTTAACGAAAATATGCCAATTCCTGAAAACGGCGATGGGTTTTTCCCCAACCCCCTTGCAGTTTTAAAAATATCTCAAAAGTCGGAAATTTGAGTCCTGAGCGTGTTTTTTGAGCCAAATTATGATTCTCTGCACCTATTTTCATTTTCAAATTATGAATTTTTATGAATGACGTCATCGGATAGCCAGTCTTCAAATTGCCTGGGGGTAGGATTAAAATACCGTCCCTGGCATACCCAAATTTCGTTACCCCAGTGACCCATGCACGGGCATCGCTAATGACATCACCAGCTAGCCGCTCAGCGTTCCTGCACAGGCACGATCAAGGAGATTAAAAAGCTCGTCTATGAGTCGTGTGTTTTGCGATACAACAGTGACCCTGAAACCATCATCCCTAGTCTATTTTAAATTTCATATTTACTTTCAACCATCGGCCATTGCATGTATCAAAGGGGGAGCGACAAAGAGCATGAACTACCATGTATCTCAGCGTTCATCCCTGTAACTGAACCAGCATTTACCCAGGTCTTTATTCCTAAATGTAAAACTTATCCAATTCATTCCTGTTCTGTTTCATGTTGATACGTTTAATAGGTTATTAATATTCCCCTTTACTAGGACCATTTAGTCACACCTCTATCATGTCACCCCTATTTCTTCTTCTTCGTCTTTCTAGAGAATGTAATTTAAGCTTTGACAATCTTCCTTGAAGGATCGTTTATTTCTAATAGGGCCAAATAAAAATGAAAACCGCTATCAGTCATATATATGAAAAAACAGAGCCCTGGGCATTGGCAATTTCAATGCGAGTTCAGTAGTAATTCAATATTGTCCCTATCCTTATACACATCTCACATTCGCTCAAAACATACCTCCCACACCTTACTGTAGCATATAACAAATCAAAAATACTCATTCAGTAAAAGCAAGCCTCTCATGTATTGAAATAAGGCCTTCTGCAGTTACCTTCTTTTCTGACATCATCATCATCCCTAATGCGGCGCGAGGCGCCAACGCACTAAATGCAGATCCCAGGAGGTTCACACATAAGTGCGAACTCTTAATTCAGGCTTAATACCTCAACTGTACTCTGTGCTTCATCAGAGTCAATATTCAGTTAAAATAGCTCGTATTTTCGCTCATTGCTCATATTTCCAGTTATTCATAAACCCCATCAAACCATCTTAACCTAACTTATTATATATAACAAACAAATACATTCTACAGACCAGTTGCTGTTGTTGTTTAGTGACATCACAAAAAGCGACCTCAGGTATAGGGATAAGGCATTGTTGGTCATTAGCACATAAGTGTCAAGGTATCACAGCACCTGACGGATCAACTATGCCGACGTCACAAGATGGCCAATAAAGCCTTTAGCGTCCTACTGACATGTGTATTTAATGTTATTATTCAAAAAATGGCTACACTATCCATCCCCACCTAACCTAATCAGAGGTTTAAGAATATACATTGTATAGGTTTTTTATTATTTTATTGGTAATAAAAGTTTACATGCTAGTCTTAACAGTAAAATTGTAATGGGGAGCAAGCCTGATATTTAAGATGTTGGTCATAGCAATCCTAGATCCTGGTAATTTTTTGTGAGGGAGATCAGTTCCTCTGCCACATCAAATCTGGAACAATGAATAGAAACCATATGAGCAACACAGAATAATAATAAGAACATAAGAACAAAGGTAACTGCAGAAGGCCTATTGGCCCATACGAGGCAGCTCCTATTTATAACCACCCAATCCCACTCATATACTTGTCCAACCCGCGCTTGAAACAATCGAGAGACCCCACCTCCAGCACGTTACGCGGTAATTGGTTCCACAAATCAACAACCCTGTTACTGAACCAGTATTTACCCAAGTCTTTCCTAAATCTAATTTTATCCAATTTATACCCATTGTTTCGTGTTCTGTCTTGTGTTGATACTTTTAATACCCTATTAATATCCCCTTTGTTATGTCCATTCACCCACTTGTAAACCTCCATTATGTCACCCCTAACTCTTCGCCTCTCCAGTGAATGCATCTTAAGCTTTGTTAATCTTTCTTCATATGAAAGATTTCTAATTTGGGGATTTAACTTAGTCATCCTACGCTGGACACGTTCAAGTGAATTTATATCCATTCTATAATATGGCGACCAAAACTGAACTGCATAATCTAAATGGGGCCTAACTAGAGCAAGATATAGCTTGAGAGCCACACCAGGTGTCTTGTTACTAATGCTGCGATTAATAAATCCAAGTGTCCGATTTGCCTTATTACAAACATTTATGCATTGATCCTTTTGTTTTAAATTCTTACTAATCATAACTCCCAGATCCCTTTCACAATCCGGCTTCGCAATCTCAACACCATCTAGCTCGTATCTTGTAACTCTATCATCATTACCTAACCTCAGAACATTACATTTATCAGCATTAAACTGCATCTGCCAATCCTTTGACCATTTCAAAACCCTATCTAGATCAACTTGAAGTGATAGTGAGTCCTCCAAATTAATTTCCCTACCGATTTTCGTATCATCGGCAAATTTGCAAATGCTGCTACTCAAACCTAAATCTAAATCATTGATATATATTATAAACAACAAAGGTCCCAGGACAGAGCTTTAAGGCACTCCACTTACAACATTTTCCCACTCTGACTTGATTCCATTTATACTAACTCTTTGTTTCCTTTGGTTTGGCCATGCCCTAATCCAGCTTAATATAGCACCCCCAATACCATGAGACTATCTTTTTATTCAGTCTTTCATGTGACACTGCATCAATAGCTTTGCTAAAGTCAAGGTACACAACCTCACAATCCTTACCACTATCAATTGCCTCAACTATGCTAGAATAAAAAGATAACAAAGTTGTTAAACATGAACGGCCATTTATATAACCATGTTGCGACTCAATTATTAATTTATGCTTTTCAAGATGAAGACGAATTTTATTTGCTATTATAGGTTCGAGTAACTTTCCCACAATAGACGTTAGGCTAATTGGTCGATAGATAGACGCAAGTGATCTATCTCCTTTCTTAAAAACTGGTATCACATTAGCAACCCTCCAAAACTCCGGCACTCTGCCTGACTCTACTGATTTATTAAATATGGTTGACAGTGGGTCACAAAGCTCCTCTTTGCATTCTTTAAGCACCCTGGCAAACACTTCATCCGGCCATGGGGATTTGTTTGGTTTGAGTTTTACTATTTGTTTAAGAACATCCTCCCTGGTAACTGCTAAACTCGTCAACCTGTCCTCGTCCCCACCCACATAGACTTGTTCGGCTGACGGCATATTGTTAAGTTCCTCTTTAGTAAACACAGATACAAAATATTTATTAAAAATACTACTCATCTCTTCATCACTATCTGTTATTTGACCTGTCCCAGTTTTTAATGGACCTATCCTTTCCCTAGTCTTAGTACGATATAACTGAAAAAACCCTTTAGGATTTGTCTTTGCTTGCCCTGCTATGCAAACTTCATAGTTTCTTTTTGCTTTCCTTATCTCTTTTTTAACATTTCTAACCAGTTGTACGAAGTCCTGTTCTAAAGTGACCTCCCCATTTTTAATCCTTTTGTACCAAGCTCTCTTTTTACCTATAAGGTTCTTCAAATTCTTTGTTATCCACTTTGGGTCATTAGTATTCGATCTATTCAATTTGTATGGTATACTACGTTCCTGTGCTTTGTTTAGAATATTCTTAAATAAGTTATATATTGAATCCACATCGAAATCCCTATTTAAGTCACCTATCGCTGGGTTCATGTCTCGCTCCAAGACCGGCCCACACCCCATACCCAAGGCTTTCCAATCAATTTGACCCAAAAAATTTCTTAGGCTATTAAAATCAGCTTTTCGAAAATCTGGCACTTTCCCAGAATTTTCTCCTACAGGTCTATTCCATTCTATGCTAAATCTGATTTCTTTGTGATCACTGTTCCCTAGCTCACTCCCTATTTCAATGTCATTAATTTGTGTTTCCCTGTTAGTTAACACTAAATCTAAAATATTATTTTCCCGTGTTGGTTCCTTAATGTGTTGCGTAAGAAAGCAATCGTCAATTAATTCTAGAAAATCTTCTGCTTCACTATTCCCTGTTTTGTTCAACCAGTTTATTCCACTAAAATTAAAGTCACCCATGACATAAATACTGTTAGATCTAGATGCTCTAGATATTTCATCCTATAGATGCTTTGCTTCCATTCTGTCTAAATTTGGTGGCCTATATATAACTCCTATTAAAATATTATTAGCTTTTTCGTTTAATTCTATCCAAATAGTTTCTGTGTGTGGCTCAGTTTTGATTCCCTCTTTGAGACTACATTTCAAATTGTCCCTAACATATATGGCTACTCCACCTCCTCGTCTAATATATCTATCTGTGTGAAATAGTTTAAATCCATTTATTTGATATTCAGCTAATTGTTCTCTATTTTCTACATTCATCCACGTTTCGGTAAGTGCAATAATATCTATTTTTTCTGTGCAGACAAGAGCATTTAATTCGTTAATTTTATTTCTTAAACTTCTACTGTTAGTGTAATATATCCTAAGTGAATTGTTATTTTGAGGCCCTTCTCTTTCCCTGATCATTTTGCCAATTCCTTTCTCCCACAAACACATACTTTTATTACCTCCTTCCTCCAAATCAAGTCACCAGAAGAACTGGCTACTTCCCACGGCGATATTAACATGGACTCTGAAAGCAGCCAGAACTTGACCTTGGAATCTGGGGGGTGTTCCAACACAGGCCTTACACCCCAGAACCCCTAAGATGCTTTAGATGTCAGAGATTTGGGCATCACAAAGATGGCTGCCAACGCCCAGTGAGGTGCGGAGTCTGCAGCCAGCCCCATGATACAAAAACGTGTATTGATAAATTCAAGGCAAACCACCCTGTTCACTCAAAATGCCCAAATTGTTCCAAGGCACATCATGCCTGGAACTTGAAATGCCCTGAAAGGCTCAAAAGGCTTCAAACGAACCCCACCACGCCCACAGCGGAGCCGAAACCCCCACCAAAACGAATACCAGCTCCCATGCCCACTAAAACCGCGTGGGGTCTACCCTTTCAGGAAGAGGGGGCACACGGCCCTTCACCATCGGCCATGGTGAAGGGTGAGAAGACAGTACAGGACAAAAAGAAAGATGGAGGACACAAGAATCATGTTCAAAGCAGTCGGCCTCCCATTTCATCCAGCAAGCACACTGGGGCCAATAGAAGTAGCAATTCCAGTGCCAAAGTTACCACCGAGAAGGGTCTAAAAGCCACTAGGCCCTCAACCTGCACAACATTAAATAGTGCTCCCACTGAACTGAACGCTCTCTGGCCAATGCTCAAAACTTTGGTCACTGAGTTGATCGAAAGTCTGCTGTCTTCACATGGAATCAAGCAAACCACAGAGACTCGGAAGACAATTGAGCACAAGCTCAAAAAATTCGAAGATGCAATATCCACACCGTCAAGACAGCAGGGCAGGAGGCACCCCCATAAAAAGCAGATAGAGTCCAGCTCGTCGGAAAGCGACATTGATGAGGCAATTTCAGGTCCACTAAGAACCTATACCCCAATTGCAACTTCCATGGCGTGTTCATCAGACTCCATGGATACCAAGGAATTATCAGCACATTCCAAGAACCTAGAATTCTAAAGATCCTGCAATGGAATGCGCAAGGACTGCGCACTAAATTGCAACACTTGCAATGCATAGCGGCAACCAAAGGCATAGACATCCTGATACTACAGGAGAGCTTGCTTCGAGCCGGATTAGAACCTAAAATCTCAGGCTATCGAGGCTTCTTCCTACCATGGATCAATGGGCAATCCAGGGGATGTGCAATCTATGTAAAATGTGACCTGATCTCCAAATCCATAACCAGCCCACCCAATTGTGGAGTAGGGACAGAGGTAATGGGAGTCACCATTGAGCTAAGACACGACAAACTTGAAGTGTTCAATGTGTACAGGTCTCCACAAGCCGAAATGGATCTCTCTGTATTATTTGGACACGCGACAACAACAAACACAATCATTTGTGGAGATTTTAATGCCCATCATCGATTGGTACTGGGCTCGAACAAAACAAATGAAGCCGGCATACACATTACACATCTACTGGACCAGCTTCCAGAAATACAAATCCTAAACAAGAATGAACCTACCCACATCCAAGGAGGCAGATTAGACCTAACCTTCGTTTCAGCCTCCCTAAGAGATGCAGCAACATGGTCAGTTGAGCCCACACTCACCAGCGACCACTATGGGGTCCAAATTGATCTTCAGTTAGACCTACCCACCCCACCTCCGCCTCCATCTGAAGCCTGGAACTTTGCTTTAGCAAACTGGGACCGATTTCAAAACCTCATTTCAGAGTGGCAAAGAAACTATGATCTTCCCGAAGACATTAATCAGGCAGAACAAGAATTTGTCAAAGCGATTCAAAGTGCAGCTAACCACTCAATCCCACTGAAAAAACAGTCCACCGGACACCATAAAGATCATTGGTACTATTGCGAACGTGTCAAAGAACTCAACCATAGACTCAATAGAACAAGAAAGATATACAAAAAGCAGCCAAGTGACCGCAACAGGATCTTACTTTGTGAGGTCAAGGAACATGTACATCGAGAGACCAGACAAATAAAAGAACAAAAGTGGCTGGAATGGTGTTCACACCTGAATGAACACACCTCTCTCGGGGAGATGTGGCAGCAAATTCACCGGACCAAAGGGAATAAAACACCTAAAGCTCCACACCCCAAGGATCCTCAACAGGAAGCCGAAGTACTGGCAACCAGGTTTGCAGAGAGAGCAGCCAGCAATCAACTTCCACCAGATGTATTAGCAGTACAGACCGGACTAGAGGACGAAAGGTGGCACAGAATCCTTACAGCATGTGAAGAAGTCTCTGACACTAATGCCCCCTTCACACTGGATGAGCTCAATCGGGCTAAGAAAAACTCCAAGGATACATCCCCTGGAGCCGACAAAATAACCTATAAAATGATTAGAAACCTCGGCCCAGAGGAAGACGCTGCATACCTAAGGTTAATTAATTTAGCCTGGACTTCTCAAACTAGACCTTCTGCTTGGAATAGAGCAGACATAGTGCCGATCCCAAAACCCAAAGATCCAGCTAATCCCAGGCCCATCTCTCTCCAAAGCTGTGCAGCCAAGACGGCTGACAGAATGGCACTCAACAGACTGGAGTGGAAAATGCCTAAACTGCACCATGATATGTATGCCTATAGAAGAGGGGTTGGCACAGTGGAATGTATTACAACTCTGTTAGCCCACTTGAATGACAGATCAGGAATGCTGATATTCCTGGACCTCGAAAAAGCCTTTGAACTGGCTAGCGCCCCAGCTATTCTCTGCTGCCTCATTGACAAAGAGGTCAGAGGCAACCTGCTCTCCTGGACCAAAAACTGTCTCATAAACAGAGAAGCAAGAGTAAAACTTCATGGCACAGTCTCTGAGTACAAAAGCCATGAAAATGGTACACCGCAAGGAGGTATTCTTAGCCCTCTTATCTTCAACTGTTTAATGGAAAGAATAATGAGGTTGAAACTCCCACATCACTGCAGGCTGCTAAACTACGCGGACGACTTTGTCATCATCATAAAAGGAAGGGATGCGGCACGCCTTGCACCCAAATGCTTAGACTGCATCAGTAAAGAGGCAAAACAGATTGGGATCAAACTCAACCTCTGAAAGTCAAAGGCCATGCCCATAAAAATAGCGAAGCCCAACATCCAACTCACAGTACAGGGTCAACCAATAGAATGGGTCGACACCTATCAGTATCTAGGAATCATCCTGGACACACACATGAATTTCAATGCTGAGGTCACTTACTTGAGAGAGCGAACTGCGGCCCGGACGGCAATCCTCAGGTCGCTAACCTCCCTTTCTGGAGGAGCCAATCTGCAAGTCCTTCGCACATACTATGTACAGGCAGTCAGATCAGTGATCGATTATGCCGCACCTGCACTCACAAATCTATCACACCTACAGTGGAAAAAGCTTGAAGTTGCCCAAAACAATGCTATGAGAGCTGCACTGGGAGCCCCCATGTGGACCAGGCTTGAAACTCTTAGACTGGAGACGGGTTTGCCCTCTCTACAAGAAAGAATATCACAAAGGACAGCTACAATTATCAGTAAGATAATTATTTCTTCTGATCCAACCCCAGTACGGCAGGCCTTGGTGGTTGGACTAGGCCAAAACAATGGAAACTCTTGGGTTGCAAGAGCAGGAAAAGTCCTAAACAGACTACATTTAAAAAACATGATTCTTGATAGAGAGGGTGATCATCCACACCCAAATTACACTCCTTCCGCCCCGTGGGAAGAGCCTACTTTCAAAATAGTAATAGAAAGTCTCCCAATGAAAAAGGCTGCCTATGATCCGACAATCCTGAGGCGCATAATAGAAGAGCAAATGTATAGCATAGCAGTAGCAGGAGCCACCCACATCTTCACAGACGGATCGGTGGACACAGAAAATGAGAGTGCTGGCGCTGCTCTTTGCACGACCAGCGTTCAGGCATATTGGAGAATGGGAGGACTAGTATCATCAACCCAAACTGAGCTGTTTGCCATACAACAGGCATTCGCATATGTGATTGCACAAAACACTCAAAATGCAATCATACACACAGACTCAAAAGCTGCACTTCAAATACTAGGACAAAAACAGTGGAAAGATAATGTGGAAATAATTACCACCATTTTGTATCAAGGAGCAGTCGCTAAAGGCAAAGGCCTCAACATAACTTTAAACTGGATCCCATCCCATATTGGAATCCCATTAAATGAAAAAGCTAATGAAATTGCTAAATTGGCAACTCGTCATCCAGTGATACATAAAACAATTCAACCCAGCCTAGAGAACATAAAAAACATTATCACCAAAAAACTCTCACATCTCAACAAAGCCTACCTGCACCAGAGAATAGCTGAAGGTTCGCCATCTGCAACATGGTATCTTCAGGCAACCAAATTAGAAAGGTTAAATATCCCAAAAGGAATCCACAGGGAAATAGCAGTTAGGCTATATAGACTACGTCTAGGTTACAGATGCAACTGGGAGATTGGTGAACCCCGACAGAGAGAGTGCATCTTCTGCCAAACTGTCACAGAAAAGCCATTACTTCACTATCTTCTGGAATGTGAAGCAACCAATGACCTTAGAAGAGCTTTAAGAGTTCCTGAATCATGCAGTGGCCACCCTGAAGCCATCAACACAGCCACTCTCCTGGTCAACAAAGGTGTCCAGCAGCTGGACACCCTCATAAAGACTGTGAAGCAGTATCCTCCCCCACGATAACAGCTTGATGGTTAAAATGCAACCTCAGAATACTGAGAAAAAAAAAATTGTACCACTTATGGGCTATTCATGCCCGTGCCACCTCTTGGGTGGCTTAATCTTTATCAATCAATCTTTATCAATCAAGCAGCCAGTCAGATGAGGAGGGCGAGTATCAAGAAGTTCTGACAAGGAATAAGAAGAAACGCAGAAGACAGGAGGCAAGGCGTAGTGTGGACAGTAATGGTACACTTAACGGAAACGACAAGAGAATGAAGAACGACGCCGAGACTGATGCAGACAAACGGACGGAACGATGTCAGGAAGGTGAGGGTCAGCGGAGATGGAGGCTTCTCTTCCCTGCCTCATGCACGCTGGCCTATCGTCAGAAGCTGCTGTGGACCGTCAGACTCGGAAGAGAACACTGCAAGTTCGAGCCCCTGCTGCAGGAAGGTGTAAACAGACCTTACTTAACGGTAGGTTCTATGGAGGCAGTGAAGTTTCTTAGCCAGCAAGGATATGATGGAATTGTTATGGAAATACCGGACGGGAACGAGAAGCTGACGAAGGTAATTATCTATAAATACCCTCAGATTCTGGACCCCGAATTCATCCTCGACGACCAACGATTTGTGTGGGCCAAGCGTCACCTTATTAAAGGTGAAGCTAGGAGTCAGGTGGTGGCTCTAGTGAGAGGTGAAGTACCCGAGAAAGTGTTCATCACCGGGGCTGGCTACAGGCATGTAGCAAAGTATGTGGAAGAGCCCATACTATGCCTGAAATGCTGCAGATGGGGGCATAAATCCTGGAGCTGTCAAAATGATCCACGATGTCGTTTCTGCGGAAAGTCTCACCTCTCTAATATGTGTAGAAACAGACTTAATCTGGGTGAGAAAATAGTTCCCAGATGCTGCAACTGTGGAGATGTTCACAATGCCAGCTCGGCTGTGTGTAGCAAGAGGCCGAGTATGGGTGTTCTCCAGCCGGTGAATGTTACAGAGCAAGCAAGAGCTCTTACCCAGACACCGGGAGCACAGCAAAACAGTCTGCCCCAAACAGTGCCAGTGAACCGGACGAATGCGTGGGTAAAGGAGTCACCTTTACTTAGGCAGGCTCAAGCAACAAGCAGCCACGCCACCACTCAGGACTCCGGCAGTGACAGTGTAACGGTGAGTGAAGTGGCTACTGTGGCTCAGAAAGAGGGTCATAATGATACGGTCTAGGAAGTGTAGGCTGAACTTAGAAAAGTTGGTGAGTTCCTCCAAAATCTTGGGCAGAGAATCGAGTCCATCGAGGCGAAATTAAACGTTCAGGAGGTCAAGGAAAATCACAAAACGGTGAAGGATAATCAGGATATAGTGGTTGAGGACAATAATGAAATATTGAGTGATGAAATGAAGGAAAGTGAAGTGTGTGTGAATGATGATAGTCGCAGTGAAAGGAAGAACCCTATAATTACACACAAAATGAAGGAATCATTTGGGCCAATAATGGACGTCACAGGACTGAAAAAATCTCTTGAGAATCGCAATGTCGCTTTTACTGGTGAACTTGGGAGGAGGTGGGAGATGTTATACAAGGTATGGCTATCATTTAGTGAACTTATTGGGGATGACTTAGACAGTGAATTGATTAATAATGGATCACCCTAGCCTGAAAGTGTTGTCATGGAATGTTAATGGTTTAAGAAACAGGGTTACAGATGTTCATTGTTATGTGATGGGAAATGATATTGATGTTGTAACTCTCCAGGAGACAGGGGATTGGAATGAAGGCTTATTGAAATTAAATGGCTATAAAGGGTTTAACCTCTTCGCCGCAAATAACATCAGAGGCACGTCGATTTATGTTAAGAACTCCATACCAGCAGAGTTAGTAGAACCGCCATCAAAAACACAAGGTATAGAGAGTGTCTGTGTTAAATTATCATTAAGGGAAGGGGAATTTATTGTAGTTAATTTGTATGTATCCAGGAACTGCTTCGACGCTAACTATTTACCTGACTGCATTTATACTAATCCTTCACTGGTCATTGGGGACCTTAATGCTCGGCACACAAGCCTTGGGACAGTGGGTAGTATTAATGCTAATGGGGTCAAGTGGTTACAGTTTCTACAAGATCATCCAGATACCTGTCTCTTGGGAAACAATGAACCAACTCACATCAGGGGAGGACGGCTTGACTATGCCTGCATTTTAAACTCTCAGGGGATTATGGGGGAGGCTCGGGTTGTTCGGGAACTACTTAGTGACCACTTTGCCTTGAACGTTGAATTACCACTGGGGAAAAAACAAGTCCACTTTCAAAGGAAAAGGCTAAATATTAATAAAGATATGAAAAATTATTTTATTCAAAGTATGGGAGATTGGTATCAACATTACACGCCGCTCTGCGTTGATAGTTTTTACGAGGACATGGTCGAGAACATAGAGAAATTAGTACAGAGGGAAAATAATGGGGGCAGGGGAAGCAAGACGCACGGACCTAAGAAATTTAAATATTCCAATGATCAGCAAGTCAAGGGGTGGGAGAGAATGCTACGGAGTGCGCATAAAGAATGGTTAAAAAATGGAATGAGGGATGAAGAGAAAAATACAATGTTGGAAGTGGCTAGGGAATGCAGTCAGGTGAGAAGGAGGCGCGGGACAGATACTGGCAAGAATTTGCTCAGTCCATTGGTAATACTAAGAACCTTAAAGACATATGGAGAGCAGTAAACAAAATCAGGGGTTGTAAGACCAAATTCATTGCTCACTCAGATCCAGGGAAAGTTGCTAATGAGTTAGTAGATAAATGGGCTAGTGCTGCTGGTATGGAGTCCTTACCTGCAGACACGAGAGTCACCATTGAGTCATGGGAAAATATTTGAAATGGAGTAACTTTATGTGCCTTAAATACAAGATCTATAACATGCACTGAGATAACTCACGATGAGCTACTGGATGCTATAAAAAGTGGCAGCTCTACTGCTCCGTGAAAAGATGGAGTAACGTATGACATACTTAATTATTTAGCCGGTATGAAACCTAGTCCCTTACTTGATTTGTTTAATATGAGTTATAGAGAGGGAAAGTTACCAAGAAAATGGAAAGAGGCTGTCATCATTCCTATCCCTAAGTCAAACGGAGGCTACAGACCTGTCTCCTTAATATCCTGCTTTTGTAAAATGATGGAAAGGATTTTGTTAAATAGGCTACTCTACCTTGTAGGTGATAACATGTCCAGTAATCTCTTTGGTTTTATCAAAGGCAAAAGTACTGCGGATTGTCTCTTAAGGCGATCCAAAGGGTTAGAAGTCATTGGGCATAAGTGCGGGAGTCAGAGAGCAAGACATCTGCTTTCTGGAGGTAGTCCTCACGGTAAAGGAGTGTGAGGGGGTGGGTAGGGTGATGCGGGTTAGGGGATGAGGGGACGGTAGGGTGTTGGGTGTGAGGGGGGGAGGGTAGGGTGAGGGGGGGAGGGAATGAGGGGACGGTAGGGTGTTGGGTGCGAGCGGGGGGGGGAGGGTAGGGTGATGAGGGTGCGGGAAAGGTAGGGCGATGAAGGTGACAGGGCAGGGTAGGGTGTTGGGTGTGAGGGTAGGGTAATGGGGGGAGGAGGGAGGGTAGGATGATAAGGGGGACAGGGGAGGGTAGGGTGATGGGTGTGAAGGGGGAGGGTAGAGTGATGGGTGTGAAGGGGGAGGGTAGGGTGATGGGGTGAGGGGGAGGGTAGGGTGAAGAGGGTGAGGGGGATGGTAGGGAGATAGGTGTGAGGGGGAGGGTAGGGTGATAGGTCAGAGGGGGAGGGTAGGGTGATGGTGTGAGGGGAAGGAAGGGTGATGGGTATGATGGGGTAGGGTAGGGTGATGGAGTGAGGGGAGAGGGTAGGGTGACGGTGTGAGGGGGAGGGTAATGGGAGGGGGAGGGGAGGGTAGGCTGATGGTGTGAGGTTGAAGGGTAGGGTGATGGTGTGAGGGGGGAGGGGTAGGGAGAGGGAGAGGGAGTGTGGGGGAAGGGTTAGGAGGGTTATGACGTCAGGGGAAGGTGATGGTGTGAGAGGGAGGGAAGGGTGGTGGATGTGAGGGGGGAGGGGAGGATAGGGATATAGTGTGAGGTGGGGAAGGTAGGGTGGTAGTGTGAGGGGTAGGGTAGGGTTGTGGTGTGAGGCGAGAGGGTAGGGTGATTGTGTGAGGGTGAGGGTTGAGTGGTGGATGTGAGGGGGGGGAGGAGGGGAGGGAAGGGTGATGGTGTAAGGGGGAGAGTAGGGTGATTGTGTGAGGGTAGGGTGATGGTGTAAGGGGGAGAGTAGGGTGATTGTGTGAGGGTAGGGTGATGGTGTAAGGGGGAGAGTAGGGTGATTGTGTGAGGGTGAGGGTAGGGTGATGGTGTGAGGGGAAGGGTGATGTTGTGAGGGGGAGGGTAGGTTGATCGGGGTGAGGGGAAAGGTAGGGTGATGGTGTGAGGGGGAGGGGAGGGTGATGTTGTGAGGGGGAGAGGGTAGGGTGATAGTGTGAGGGCGGAAGGTAGGGTGATGGTGTGAGGGGGAGGGGAGGGTGATGTTGTGAGGGGGAGAGGGTAGGGTGATGGTGTGAAGGGGGGTAGGGTGATTGTGTGAGGGGAAGGGTAGGTTGATGGGGGAGGGTAGGGTGATGGTATGAGGAGGAGGGTAGGGTGATGGTATGAGTGGGGAGGGTAGGGTGATGGTATGAGGGGGGAGGGTATGGTGATGGTATGAGGAGGAGGGTAGGGTTATGGTGATGGTCGTGTATCATCACCCCACCCGATGGTTGGGGAGACAAGGGTGATGGTGACACACGACACCATGTTATGGTGTCTTGTGCACCATCACTAAGGTCTTGTCTGAACACCTGAGCTGTGGTCACCACCATGTTATGGTGTCTTGTGCAATATCACTAAGGTATTGTCTGAACACCTGAGCTGTGGTCACCACCATGTTATGGTGTCTTGTGCACCATCACTAAGGTCTTGTCTGAACACCTGAGCTGTGGTCACCACCATGTTATGGTGTCTTGTGCACCATCACTAAGGACTTGTCTGAACACCTGAGCTGTGGTCACCACCATGTTATGGTGTCTTGTGCACCATCACTAAGGTATTGTCTGAACACCTGAGCTTAGATTATCTACAACAGTTAACTTCCAATCCTCTGAAATTAGATTTATTTTATTTATTTTTATTTATGCATATACAAGAATGTACATAAGGAATGTGAGGATACAATTATGGTAATTACAGTCTTGTAAAGCCACTAGCACGCGCAGCGTTTCGGGCAGGTCCTTAATCTAAGAAAATTTTAAGGAGGTAAATACTTGCAAAATTTATAGACAAAAAATGATAACAGATTACATGGAATGAAAAAAAAAAAAAAAGATGAGAGAAAATTATAGGTACAGTATATTAAAGCACATAGGTAGCTATGATTGATTGCAATGACAGCTTAAAATGGTAGTTGACAACAAATTGGTAGGCACAATACAGCAGAAACAATATAAGATTGATTGCAATGACAGCTTGAATGGTAGTTGACAAAAATTGGTAGTCACAATACAGCATATGGCTAGCACATAAAAGAAGACAGCAATGAACACAATGATAAGGTTGTTTGATATTACATAAAAATTAGGAGATTGGGTACCACTAGGTACAGAGCAAATTTAAAGCTCAGTGTAGGAAACTAAATAGATGAAGTTAGGTACTTTTTGGTTTTGCTTTTAAATAAGGCAAAAGTTTTACAGTTTTTCAATTCACTAGGGAGTGAGTTCCATAGACTAGGTCCCTTAATTTGCATAGAGTGTTTACACAGATTAAGTTTGACCCTGGGGATATCAAAGAGATATTTATTTCTGGTGTGGTGATAATGGGTCCTATTACATCTGTCCAGGGAGAGTTTCAGAGCATGGTTTGCATTTAAGAACAGGGTTTTGTAAATGTAGTTGACACAAGAGAATGTGTGGAGGGAGTTAATATTTAGCAAGTTTAGAGATTTAAACAAGGGAGCTGAGTGTTGTCTGAAAGCAGAGTTAGTTATTATTCTGATAGCAGATTTTTGCTGTGTGATGATGGGCTTAAGGTGGTTTGCAGTGGTAGACCCCCATGCACAGATACCATAATTAAGATAGGGGTAGATTAGTGCATAATATAGTGAGAGGAGAGCAGAGTTAGGAACATAATATCTGATTTTGGAGAGTATACCAACTGTCTTAGAGACTTTCTTAGTTATGTGTTGAATGTGGGTGCTGAAATTGAGTCTCTTGTCTAGGAATAGGCCAAGAAACTTGCCATCATTTTTATTACTGATGTTAATGTTGTCTATCTGTAGCTGAATTGCATTTGATGATTTGCTTCCAAATAAGATGTAGTAAGTCTTTTCGATGTTTAATGTTAGTTTGTTCGTTGACATCCATAAGTGGACTTTTTTTAATTCATTATTCACAACATTATTTAGTGTATGTGGGTTGAGGTTTGAGTAGATAAGGGTAGTATCGTCAGCAAACAATATAGGTTTGAGAATATTAGAGACATTAGGCAGATCGTTTATATATATAAGAAATAGAAGAGGTCCTAAGATGCTGCCCTGTGGCACTCCAACGGTAATTGGTAGAGTGGAAGAAGTTGTATCATTGATGGTTACATATTGGTGTCTGTCACTAAGATAGGATCGGATGTAGTCAAGGGCAAGGCCTCGGATTCCATAATGCTGGAGTTTAAATAAGAGGTAGTTGTGATTAACAGTATCAAAGGCTTTTCTTAGGTCAATGAAGAGTCCAATCGGAAACTCATTTTTGTCAAGGGCTGAGTAGATAATGTCAAGGAGACTAATGATTGCATCATTGGTACTCTTTTTGGGACCGGAAGCCAAACTGGCAGGGGCTGAGTATGTCGAATTTTACGAGGTAGGAATAGAGCTGTTTGTAAATAATTTTTTCAAATATTTTTGATAGAATGGGTAGATTTGATATTGGTCTATAATTGTTTATGTCCGCCGGATTGCCTCCTTTATGGACTGGCGTTACTCTTGCTTTTTTTTCAGATTCAGAAAACTGTTTTCTTAAAATCCAAAGAACTTCTTTATGTTACTTCTCTAACTCTCCCCCTTGAAAGGTCGGTAGAAACTATTGTCCGCTTATAATGTGATGGATTGAAGAGTCACGTAAAGGCACTGAGCTTAATATTATCGTTATTTTGACAGGCGGCCAAAGCAGCTGCGACAATCAACCAGTTCGTGAACAAAACAACGCGAGGCAAGATCCCAACTGTGGTGACAGAGAGCGACGTGGCCACGACACTGATGGCGCTGGTCAACACCGTCCCCTTCAAAGGTTTCTGGTTGAGTCAATTCAACCTAACCCAAACAACAAAGCAGAAGTTCTTCACCACCCCGAGCCAACACAGCCTTGTTGACATGATGACCCAACTTCGAAAATTCAGATTTGGTAAGGGTATATACACATATGCATATGTAAATGCATATGTATATATATATATATATATATATATATATATATATATATATATATATATATATATATATATATATATATATATATATATATACATATATATATATATATATATATATATATATATATATATATATATATATATATATATATATATATATATATATATACATATATATATATATATATATATATATATATATATATATATATATATATATATATATATATATATATATATATATATATATATATATATATATATATATGCATATTTATATTTTCAGCGCCTCAGTGTGGCGATACAGAGGGGAAATGCGCACTGCATCCAGGGTTCCTGCCCGCCATCTGAGGAGGTGGAGGAACTCGACAACCTATGACAACCATCTTTGTAACCCATATGTAACTCCTTTTTTGTAACAAAGTTCAAATAAAGTAAATATATATGTGTACATACAAAAGAATGGGGGTGGTAGGAGAAGATAATATTAGTGTTCAGTGAGAAACCACAAGGTCTCCTCTGAATACTTTTTATTTTCTTCTCCGAGGCTATGGGTCCCCACATTGGCACCAGAGGTGGTACCCTCACAAACTTTTTATATATATATATATATTTTATATATATATATATATATATATATATATATATAATATATATATATATATATATATATATATATATATTTTATATATATATATATATATATATATATATATATATATATATATATATATATATATATTTTATATATATATATATATATATATATATATATATTATATATATATATATTTTATATATATATATATATATATATATATATATATATATATATATATATATATATATATATATATATATATATATATATATATAATATATAGACAGTCCTGAGATTAAACACCAGTTACAGTGGACTGTGGTTGTAGGAGACAAGTGTGACAGCCCTGAGAGTGAACACTGGTTACAGTGGTCTGTGGTTGCAGGAGTCTCGAGTGAGCTGGGAGCGACGGTGTTAGAGATGCCGTACAAGGGGAAGGCGGCGTCCATGTTGGTGTTGCTGCCTGACAGCACCCCCGGCGGCGCCCCTGGCAACTCCGCCACGCCCCTGGACGCCATGCTGCGGCGCCTCTCCCACAACACCCTCCACCACGCCCTCACCAACCTGAAAGAGGAGAACGTACATCTTTACTTCCCAAGGTTCAAACTGGAGCAGACAATCAATGAGGAACTTAAGGCGGTGAGTAGTCCGGATGTTTTACTTGCATCTCTATATAAATGTTGTCAGTGTAAAGGTAAACATTTAAGGAATGTGAGTATGAGTGTGACACAGACAAGGAGATGACACATTGCTTTTAGCAACGCAGACTCCTGAGGCGATAGTACTTTAAGTAACGTTTTGGTCGAGAGAACTAAAGACCACAATTACACCAGGCTGTTTACTATTAATTTAAGGAGTAAATAACAAATATAAGTAAAACCAAACCATAATTTTTCTAGGCCTAATTTTGCATATATATATATATATATATATATATATATATATATATATATATATATATATATGCAAAAATATATATATTTTTTGCATATATATATATGCAAAAAAAAATATATATATATATATATATATATATATATATATATATATATATATATATATATATATATATATATATATATATATATATATATATATATATATATATATATATATATATATATATATATATATATATATATATATTTTATTAAATATGACCGAAAAAGTAAGATTAATAATTCTAACACGAATTTTCTCAATCTTTCGTACATTATGCTTCACTGTTGGAGGTAAATCAAAAATCACTTCTCCAAAATTCATTTTTATTTCTAGTCTGACGCGACACGGGCGCGTTTCGTAAAACTTATTACATTTTCAAAGACTTCACAAATACACAACTGATTAGAACTTGCATTTCCCTGATTTTATATCTACTTTTGAGTGAGGTGGGAAGGGTGATGTGGCATTACATTTGAGTGAGGTGGGAAGGATGATGTGGCATTAGAGGATATTAATAGGGTATTAAAAGTATCAACACAAGACAGAACACGAAACAATGGATATTGAATAGAAGTGTTTGTAGAAAGCCTATTGGTCCATATTTCTTGATGCTTCTATATTGGAGCGGAGTCTTGAGGTGGGTAGAATATAGTTGTGCAATAATTGGCTGTTGATTGCTGGTGTTGACTTCTTGATGTGTAGTGCCTCGCAAACGTCAAGCCGCCTGCTATCGCTATATCTATCGATGATTTCTGTGTTGTTTACTAGGATTTCTCTGGCGATGGTTTGGTTATGGGAAGAGATTATATGTTCCTTAATGGAGCCCTGTTGTTTATGCATCGTTAAACGCCTAGAAAGAGATGTTGTTGTCTTGCCTATATACTGGGTTTTTTGGAGCTTACAGTCCCCAAGTGGGCATTTGAAGGCATAGACGACGTTAGTCTCTTTTAAAGCGTTCTGTTTCCTGTCTGGAGAGTTTCTCATGAGTAGGCTGGCCGTTTTTCTGGTTTTATAGTAAATCGTCAGTTGTATCCTCTGATTTTTGTCTGTAGGGATAACGTTTCTATTAACAATATCTTTCAGGACCCTTTCCTCTGTTTTATGAGCTGTGGAAAAGAAGTTCCTGTAAAATAGTCTAATAGGGGGTATAGGTGTTGTGTTAGTTGTCTCTTCAGAGGTTGCATGGCTTTTCACTTTCCTTCTTATGATGTCTTCGATGAAACCATTGGAGAAGCCGTTATTGACTAGAACCTGCCTTACCCTACAGAGTTCTTCGTCGACTTGCTTCCATTCTGAGCTGTGGCTGAGAGCACGGTCGACGTATGCGTTAACAACACTCCTCTTGTACCTGTCAGGGCAGTCGCTGTTGGCATTTAGGCACATTCCTATGTTTGTTTCCTTTGTGTAGACTGCAGTGTGGAAACCTCCGCCCTTTTCCATGACTGTTACATCTAGAAAAGGCAGCTTCCCATCCTTTTCCGTCTCGTAAGTGAAACGCAGCACGGAACTCTGCTCAAATGCCTCCTTCAGCTCCTGCAGATGTCTGACATCAGGTACCTGTGTAAAAATGTCGTCAACATACCTGCAGTATATGGCCGGTTTCAAGTTCATGTCGACTAAGACTTTTTGCTCGATGGTACCCATGTAGAAGTTTGCAAACAGGACACCTAGGGGAGAACCCATAGCGACCCCATCTACTTGCTTATACATATGCCCATCCGGGCTCAAGAAGGGTGCCTCTTTAGTACAAGCTTGGAGTAGTTTCCTCAGAATACTTTCTGGCATGTCAAGAGGAGTACAGGCTGGATCACGATACACTCTGTCGGCTATCATTCCGATTGTCTCGTCCACAGGTACGTTGGTAAACAGCGATTCTACGTCCAACGAGGCTCTTATCCCTGTGGCCCGTGCGCCCCGCAGTAAGTCCACAAATTCCTTTGGAGACTTCAGGCTGAAGGCGCAAGGAACATAAGGAGTCAGATTGGCAAAGCGACTCAACGGCCTGCTGACTCCTTATGTTCCTTGCGCCTTCAGCCTGAAGTCTCCAAAGGAATTTGTGGACTTACTGCGGGGCGCACGGGCCACAGGGATAAGAGCCTCGTTGGACGTAGAATCGCTGTTTACCAACGTACCTGTGGACGAGACAATCGGAATGATAGCCGACAGAGTGTATCGTGATCCAGCCTGTACTCCTCTTGACATGCCAGAAAGTATTCTGAGGAAACTACTCCAAGCTTGTACTAAAGAGGCACCCTTCTTGAGCCCGGATGGGCATATGTATAAGCAAGTAGATGGGGTCGCTATGGGTTCTCCCCTAGGTGTCCTGTTTGCAAACTTCTACATGGGTACCATCGAGCAAAAAGTCTTAGTCGACATGAACTTGAAACCGGCCATATACTGCAGGTATGTTGACGACATTTTTACACAGGTACCTGATGTCAGACATCTGCAGGAGCTGAAGGAGGCATTTGAGCAGAGTTCCGTGCTGCGTTTCACTTACGAGACGGAAAAGGATGGGAAGCTGCCTTTTCTAGATGTAACAGTCATGGAAAAGGGCGGAGGTTTCCACACTGCAGTCTACACAAAGGAAACAAACATAGGAATGTGCCTAAATGCCAACAGCGACTGCCCTGACAGGTACAAGAGGAGTGTTGTTAACGCATACGTCGACCGTGCTCTCAGCCACAGCTCAGAATGGAAGCAAGTCGACGAAGAACTCTGTAGGGTAAGGCAGGTTCTAGTCAATAACGGCTTCTCCAATGGTTTCATCGAAGACATCATAAGAAGGAAAGTGAAAAGCCATGCAACCTCTGAAGAGACAACTAACACAACACCTATACCCCCTATTAGACTATTTTACAGGAACTTCTTTTCCACAGCTCATAAAACAGAGGAAAGGGTCCTGAAAGATATTGTTAATAGAAACGTTATCCCTACAGACAAAAATCAGAGGATACAACTGACGATTTACTATAAAACCAGATAAACGGCCAGCCTACTCATGAGAAACTCTCCAGACAGGAAACAGAACGCTTTAAAAGAGACTAACGTCGTCTATGCCTTCAAATGCCCACTTGGGGACTGTAAGCTCCAAAAAACCCAATATATAGGCAAGACAACAACATCTCTTTCTAGGCGTTTAACGATGCATAAACAACAGGGCTCCATTAAGGAACATATAATCTCTTCCCATAACCAAACCATCGCCAGAGAAATCCTAGTAAACAACACAGAAATCATCGATAGATACAGCGATAGCAGGCGGCTTGACGTTTGCGAGGCACTACACATCAAGAAGTCAACACCAGCAATCAACAGCCAATTATTGCACAACTATATTCTACCCACCTCAAGACTCCGCTCCAATATAGAAGCATCAAGAAATATGGACCAATAGGCTTTCTACAAACACTTCTATTCAATATCCATTGTTTCGTGTTCTGTCTTGTGTTGATACTTTTAATACCCTATTAATATCCTCTAATGCCACATCATCCTTCCCACCTCACTCAAATGTAATGCCACATCACCCTTCCCACCTCACTCAAAAGTAGATATAAAATCAGGGAAATGCAAGTTCTAATCAGTTGTGTATTTGTGAAGTCTTTGAAAATGTAATAAGTTTTACGAAACGCGCCCGTGTCGCGTCAGACTAGAAATAAAAATGAATTTTGGAGAAGTGATTTTTGATTTACCTCCAACAGTGAAGCATAATATACGAAAGATTGAGAAAATTCGTGTTAGAATTATTAATCTTACTTTTTCGGTCATATTTAATAAAATATGTCTACAGGAAAGACTGCTACCAAAATATACTAATATATATATATATATATATATATATATATATATATATATATATATATATATATATATATATATATATATATATATATATATATATATATATATATATATATATATATATATATATGTCGTACCTAATAGCCAGGACGCACTTCTCAGCCTACTATTCAAGGCCCGATTTGCCTAATAAGCCAAGTTTTCATGAATTAATGTTTTTTCGTCTACCTAACCTACCTAACCTAACCTAACCTAGCTTTTTTTGGCTACCTAACCTAACCTTACCTATAAATATAGGTTAGGTTAGG